>NC_048219.1:4322558-4326840 GCF_002007445.2 Ailuropoda melanoleuca | reverse complement strand
GGGCTCCATCCCAGGACCCTGGGATCATGACCTGAGCTGAAGGCAGACGCTTAACCGACTGAGCCACCCAGAAGCACCTTGAACTGAATTTAAATTATAGAATAATCTCAACTAAAAGGAACGTCAGGTGGTGAAAGGAGCCTGGGCTCTGGAATCAGGTGGCCCTGGTGGGCTCCATCTCTGGCTCTGCCTGTGTCTGCTGTGTGACCTCGGGCAAGCACTGACCCTCTCTGAGCCTTGATTTCCTTATGGATGGAGATCTATATCTGTATCTTTTCCCAGGTCTATATACAGATACAGATACAGATTCCCAGGTGAATCGGGGCACCTACTACAGGGCTCACTCAATAAGCTTTCCTTTTTCCTTCTAGTCCCTTCTTGGAGGAATGCAAAACAGCCAAGGCCATGGTGGTAGGGGAGGCCGAATCAAGTGGGCAAGGATGGTATGGTAGGCTGAATAATTGCCCTCCAAGACGTCCACTTCTAACCCCCAGAACTTGCGAATATATTGCCTAACGCGGTAAAAGGGCCTTGCAGATGCAATGACGTTACGGGTCTCGAGATGGGCGGATGATTTGCCTGGGCCCCGTGTGTTCACGAGGGTTCATACGAGACAGGCAGGAAGGTCGGGGATGCACGAAGAGAGGTGTGAGGACAGAGCAGAGGTCGCAGTGGAGGCGAGGCCATGTGCCAGGAAAGCAGCAGCGTCTCTAGAAGCAGAAAAACGGAAGGAAACAGATTCTGTCCCAGAGCCTGGGAGGGAGCTCTGTCCTGCTGATGTCTTGATTTAGACCCAGAGAAACCTGTCTTGGACTTCTGCCCACCAGAACTGTAAGAGAATTCATTTGTGTTGCTTTCAGATGCTAAGTTTGTGGTAATATGTCACAGTGACAATCGGAAACTAATTCAGATGGCATCTTAGAAAAATTGAGTGTCTGAAGGAGGGGAGAGACACGAATGGATGGCAAGGAAGTAATCATACCTCCTTTATTTTTAGTGTTTATTTTGTACCAGTGTTTACATCCCTTGTTTCAAATGATCTCATTTAATCCTCATACCACCAGATAAGAACCACTATCCCATTTGCCAGCTGAGAAAACAGGACAAGTAACTCAGGAAAGCCAGTGGAGGAGCTGGGATTCGAGCTCAAGCCCTCTTGTCACCAAACCACCATGCTTTTCCCCCAAGTGGAAGCATGGGTCTGCTGTGGCAGAGGCCAGAGGGAGTCTGGGAGTTTCAGAGCCGGCGGGGCTCCGCCCGGTCCATTCAACATGCATTTATTTGCACATTTGCAGTGTGCCTCCCACGCTGGTGCAGGGGAGACCCACACTCCCTGGGGACGCAAGATGCAGGGAGGCAGGAGAGACCCGCCCTGAATGATGCTGAAAACATAAACACAACCACCTTGCGAAATGCTCGGTTATGCCAAATGCGGCGGAAAGGGAGATAGAGATTGGAGCTAGCAGGGCAAGCTTTTGAAAGTGGAGTCTTAACTGGGCCTGGAAGAATGAGTCCATGCCAGGGCAGCGCAGGCCGGGGAAGGGGCTGGGGCCCACATGATCCCAGGCTGGGATGTGAGTTACAGGATGTATCCGAAGGGCAGTCCCGGGAGATCTTACGCAACTTCCTGAGACAAACCCCAAGACTCCAAAAGCTAAAAGGATGAAGCAGAGAAATGGCTAGACATAGGAACAGGCAATTCACAACCCCATGGAAGGATGTTCCTTCTCATTAGCCATCAAAGGAATGAAAATTAAAACAAGATGCAAATGTTTGCCTACCAAGTCAGCCCAGATTTGAGAAGCCGATAGTGCTCTGTATTGCCGAGGGTGTGGGCTGTGGCGAAACAGGCACGCTCATCCATTGCTAGTAGGAGTGGAAATTAATACAGCCCTTCTGGAAAACAATTTAGCAATGTCTATCAAAAGCCCTGGGATGTTGACATCCTTTGATCCTGCGCCTTCTCTTCAGGGAGGCCTAGCCCAGGGAATCTAAATAAAGAAAATCTTTAGATGTGAGAAACTCAACTGCATCGTTGTCTATTCAGTGAAGTAACAGCCTAAATGCCCAAACGGGGAATGTTAAATCACGGCATCTCTACCTAGTAAATATGACGTAGCCGCTAAAACTAATGGTAATAAAGAATTTAGATTTAGTTTAATAGTTTACATTGTTAAGTGAATAAGGCAGGATACAAACTGCATCCATGGCAGCATAGCCATATAAAAACAAAGTATATTTTTATTGTGGGGGGAAAAAAAACAACAATAAAACCACGTAACATAAGTTTACCCTCTTCACGATTTTTAAGTGCATGGCACGGTATTATTAACTGTTTGCCCATTGTTGTACAACAGAGCTCTAGACTTTTCCATCTTGCACAACTGAAACTCCATACCCATGGAACAACTCCCCGTTGCCCCTCCCTCCAGCCCCCGGCATCCAGCGTTCTACTTCCTGTCTCTATGAGCTTGATTATGTTAGATACCCTGTATAAGTGGAATCACGTGACATTTGCTTTTTGTGATTGACTTATTTCACTTAGCGTAATGTCAAAGTATTTTTAAGATGATATACTGTATTGGGAATGTAAATTGGGGCAGCCACTGTGGAAAACAGTGTGGAGGTTCCTCAAAAAAGTTAAAATAGAATTACCCCAGGATCCAGGAATTCCATTACTGGGTATTTACCCAAAGAAAACAAGACACTAATTCAAAAAGTTATCTGCACCCCATGTTGATGGCAGCATTATTTACAATAGTCAAGATACAGAAGCAACCTAAGTGTCCACTGATAGATGAATGGGTAAAGAAGATGTGGTATATACACAAGGATATTACTCGGCTGTAAAAAAGAATGAGATCTTGCCCTTTGCGACAACATGGATACACCTAGAGGGTACTGTGCTACGTGAAATTAGTCAAACAGAAAGACAAATGCCATCTGCTTTTACTTATATGTGGAATCTAAAAAACACATAAGTGAATAAATGAACAAACAAAAAGCAGAATTAGACCTATAAATACAGAGAACAAATTGACGGTCACCAGAGGGGAAGGGGATGGAGGGAGGGGCAACAGGAGCGGAGGGGAGTGGGAGGCCCAGGTTTCCAGTTACAGGATGAATCAGTCACAGGGAGGAAAGGCACAGCAGAGAGGGCATAGTCGATGGGACTGTGGTAGTGCTGCCTGGCGACAGATGGTAGCTGTGCTTACGAACACAGCACAATGTATAGACCTGTTAAGCCGCGATACCGTACACCTGAAACTAACATGACATGGGATATCGACGATATGTCAATAAAAAAATAATACTAAAGTTAAAATATATGTATTCTTTAAAAAGACTTAGATAAAATACACCAAAATTTGTGTTTGTCTTTGGGTGGTGGGTCCAAACATGATTTTAAAAATTCTTTCTACATTTCCCTCTTTCCAAATTTTTAAACATGCATTAATTACCTTTCTAATAATAAAATAAGATTCATTTCTTTTTTTCAGGGGAACAGAAGAAGAAAGTGGGCCCAAAAAGCCTGGGAGGTAATTCATTCTCAAATTCGTACCACCCGATAGAGCTGAAAACCTGGGGCAGAGGGGACCCTGGGCTCAAGAAGGGACTTCTGCCAGACATCTTGCCCTCCCCGAAAGCCAGCTGCCTTCAGGGCCGGGCCTGAGGGCAGGGACAGGGAGGCTGCCCTGTCCTCCAAGTGTCTCCCACTCTGGGTACTGATTAGAGATAGGGCCAACTGGCACTCACCACCCAAGACAACTGTGATTCATTGGTCCCTCTTGCAGAGAATGTTAAATAGCTGTCTGCTCTTGGCTCTCTAAACCCACCCAGCCAGACAGCCCTTGGGGACTGAAAGAAGCCGAGCCCCACCCACTGCATGCAGCGTTAGACAGAGTGACTGACATGGATTTAAAAAAGCCTTGGTGTGTGTGAACCAGGAAGAAGGTGGAGGGGACAGAAACACGTCCACCCAGTACTGCTTCCTGGGTCCACTGCTATATCGGAAGCTCCTTCGGGCCCAGAACTTTTTGTCCAGCACCTCCGCCCTCCAGCCCTGATTACAGGGTTGTCTGCCTTGTAGAGACTTCATAAATATTCATTCATTGGATTAACCAAGAGCATCCTATCATTCAGGCAAACAGCTTATTTGAGGTGTGGTGCATTCATCTTGGGAAATCACCAAGAGGCTGGAAAGTTACAGCACTAGGCAGAGGACTGGCAGGGAGGAGATCTTAGACCGGGGGGGGGGGGGGGGGGGGAAAGGGTGAAGGGC
>NC_048219.1:4320850-4322466 GCF_002007445.2 Ailuropoda melanoleuca | reverse complement strand
CCCCCAGAAGCATGACGGGAACCCAGGGAAGTGAAGGGCAGCCCAAATCCCTTCTGCAGCCCTATTTGGGTGGTCTGGAATATCTAATAAGCACCTACTGGTACTGTCCCCCGAGTGAGTCCCAGCTCTGCCACTCAAGAGCCAAGTGACCTTGGGGAAGTCAGGTATCCAGTGGGCAACAGACTACAGAATAATTATGTAGGGAATACATAATTTTTAAAAATTCCATTTTTGAGTTCTTCCAAATCTGACATAAGTCATCGCAGTCCCACAACAACAGATGACGAAGGGACTATTCTTCTCCCCAGATTCAGAGCCATTTAGTCCATTTCCTGCAGTCCTAGGTTAGTAAGTGGTGGAGCTGGGATCTGAACCAGATCTGATGACTTTACCGTCTCGGTTCTGTCAGCGAGCCAAGCGCCTTCCGTCCACACCTACCTGCATGGCACGGCGGGGAGGCTCAAGAATGAGCTCCTATACAGGAAAGTGTGCTGTGAACTCCAACGCACTGTATGTGCTAGGCTGGCAGTGAAGATGGTCACAGGACCATGAGAGGGGAAGGGACTGGAAAATTGCATGACCGCCTACCATGCCTGCATCTGTCCCATAACCTCTCTACTCCTGCCAGGGTGGTNCGTATGTGCTAGGCTGGCGGTGAAGACGGTCACAGGACCATGAGAGGGGAAGGGACTGGAAAATTGCATGACCGCCTACCATGCCTGCATCTGTCCCATAACCTCTCTACTCCTGCCAGGGTGGTTGGCCCTCAGGCGGCCCATCCCTCTGGAGGTGGGCAGGAAGGAATTTTCCCCGCTCTGGAACCAAGAGCAGTTTCACAACGAGGGCTGTGTCTCCTGGGCTCTCTGTGTCACCCAAGCCATCTATCCATCCGCTGACAAGGTCACGTGCTCAGCACAGTGCCAAGTCCCTGCCGCCACTGGGGGCCCCAGGTCAAGCTAGTGGATGTGGGTCTTGGCCCTGGGAAGGCCGCCTGGCTGCAGGGCCCTCAAGAAAGTGAGTCTAAGTAGAGAAAGGCCTCTTTCAGATCCCACCGGACATAAGTAAGCACAGGTGACCAGTCACGTGCCACACTGGCTGCTGACTGACTCCACCGCACAACTCACGACCCATTCAACACGGATACTGCACAGCTCCTCGGTGGGGCTGGGTGGCGCAAGGCTCAGCCTACACGGGCTCCCAAACCAGACAGATCCGGGCTGGAAGCTGGTGCTGCTTCTTCCTCATTGGGTAACATTCACTGAATCACTTCAACCTTCTGATTCGTGGTTGTCACGTCCGTCAGCTGTAAAATGGGGCTAATGTGACCCACTCAGAGGAATTCCGTGAGAAGCAGAGAGGGGATCACATGGGGGCTTCAGCACAGAGCCTGGCACACAGTAGGCACTTAGTAAATGTACCTGCGTGTGGCCAGTGCCAGTGCTACTGGGGGTGGGGGGAGGAGAATAGGATGAGAAACAAAATTCCTTGCCTTCAAAGATTTACATTCAGGAGCAGAGGCAGAAACGTACAGAGCTGTACTATAATGACGACCGCATGTAACATACAGTTATTTCATCCAATCCTTGTCCAAGATCAGGCAACAAACAACGTTGCAG
>NC_048219.1:4315073-4320750 GCF_002007445.2 Ailuropoda melanoleuca | reverse complement strand
AATAGGTGGACCAAACATTCGTTGTTCATCACTCCTTTTGAGGAAATGGTGGCTTTGTACAACAGTAGTGGTGTCTTCTGGGTGACCTGATCATGACACTAGGCAGTGAAGCCGAGTCAAAAGAACACGCTGTCACCCAGCCAGCACCTATCTATGACCCACTGTGTGCTCAGCGCTATGCTAACCCCACAGAACGTAGCAACGTGCCCTTCCTACACTTGCGGCTTTGTGAGGAGCCAAGGTAAGCACCACCAAACACCAACCATGCAAGACTCGAATCAGAAGCGAACTTTTACTTTGAACTCCAGTTATTGAGATCTTGGAATCAGGGGTGCCTGGCTGGCTCAGTCCGAGAAGCATGCAACTCTTGGTCTCAGGGTCTGAGTTCAAGCCCCATATTGGGTGGAGAGATTGGTAAAACATAAATAAACAACAACAACAAAAAGCTCTTGGCATCCTACAGAGCTGGGTTCAAAACTGGGTTCTGATACTCAATGTCTGTTAGGATTTTGAGCCAGCCGCTTTACCGCTCTGGGCCTGCGATACGGAGGTAAGAGGAATCTCCTCAGTGATGATGGCTGATACCGACTGCTCCCACGTTGTGCAAGACAGGGTGGGTTCCAGGACCACTCAGGGGAAGCAGGACAGCCTCGTGGTTATGCAGCCTATCAAAGACTGAATGCTAACTGTTCCATCCTAGCTGCGGGACTCTGTGCAAGTCACTCAACTTTTCAGAGCATGTTTCTTATAGTAAGAGAAGGGGTGACAGGAAGCTTCCTGAAGCAGGTGGGGCTTGTGTGAGACCACAGCAAAGGCCAGGTCAGGGAAGAGGAGCAGCAAATCTCCACGGACCGGGCCACACCCGGGTACGCCTGAGAACCTCAGCCAGACTAACGAAGAGAATCTGGGGGATGCCAGCAGCCTCCCCACGGCTTGGTAGGGGCCTCCCACGGCTGCACCTCCTCTTCCAGAGACAGAAACTGAGGCCCCGAGGCACCACGCTCCGGACCCCTCCCCCACAGGGTGAATTTCCGGTCCCAGAGTGCACCGCGTGGCGTACGCCCGGTGGGAGGCTCTGATTGGCTTACCGTCCAGCACTGAGCTCTCCTATTGGGCAGAGCCTCACACCGACTGCCTCTCCGCTCCACCTTGACCCAATCCGATGAGGTGGGGCGGTGGCTGGCCCCGCAGGAGGGGTCTGTCCCCAGACACAGGCAGCAGGGAGTGCCTGCGGGCGCCGCGAGAGTTTACAGGTTGAGCCGCCTCATGTCCCTGACCTAACGTGCCACCTCCTCAGGGTCATTTGATCCGCAGATGGACTGGAGTCCGTCCTTCTTGTCCATATCTATGAGGCACTAGCCAGGATGGTATTGTCCCGGGCCCGGAACAGCATTTGTATGCCCACCCCAGGACCGACATGGGGAAATTACTTCCTTTGCTCATGAATTAGAAGCCTAGATAGGATTTTATTGATGGAGGCCATGGTTTAAGCACCAGGAAGAACATCGAGATGATGCTGACGAGGCCCATGTCCACAAAGAGTGTTTGCTTCCTTGGAGAGAGACGGAGACATTTGCAGAAATACAATACGAAGTGGAAAGGATCCATGCCTCAGAAGAGATGAAGACAGGGTGCTCTGGTGCTCTGGGAAGGCTTCACGGAGTAGCACTGGAGCTCAGGGGCAAGAAGGAAGGAGCAGATGGCTCCTTGGGTAATGCCACTCTGGCCATCACTGAGTGTTAGGGACAAGCTCTCCCTCTCTCTGTCTCAGCAGAGACAGGGACGTATAACGGTTAGAAGCATAGGTCTTGGAGTCAGTCCACTTGGTCTCAAATTCCCGTTCTTTGAGTTTCCTAACTCTGTGACCTTCCCCACCGACCTCCTGGGGTTAAAGTTTGAATGAGAATGGTTTTAGTAGTTCTCAAAAGGATAATCCCATGCTCACAAATAAACACCTCACTAACTGAAGAAACCACAAGGTCATGACTGGAACTGTGGGCCCTTCACTTTCCCGTACACCATCCCATTCCCCAATGGCCTACGATGCTGACATGACAAGGAGAGGTGATGGAGCAGACCGACCGACCGTACACAGACATTTGCTCAGCCTTGTACCCGCCTGCTTGCCGGTGGCCCTCGGTGATGCAGAGAAGGCTCGGGGGGGGTCCCTGAAGCCGGTTTCCCTTCTTGCTCTGACATCTGCTGGGTTTATGATGCTGTTGCTGAATGTGCCCTGACCTTGCAGGCAGTGATCTGGAGCTGACCTTTCACCGGATCAGGTATACCCCTTCACTGGTTGAGGAAGAGAGAGGCTGACGCCTGACCTCCATGGCCTCCCCTTAAGAGGGGGTCAGCATTGAGGGGCATGCAAATTTTTCCAATCCTTTAATTCTCCATGTTTCTTAACTCCTTCTCCATATGTCCCCCAGGCGTCTTAGGAGAAGGAGAGGCCTCTAGTGTGACTCCAGCCCTTCCCCAATTTAGGATCAAGTTTCATCATTGGTTGGCACTCCTCTTCTGGTTGTTGTACCATATTCTCGTCAGTTAAGAGATTTATTTTATGTATTTATTTATTTTTAAGTAGGCTCCACACTCAGAATAAGACCTGAGCTGAGATCAGAGTCATATGCTGAACGGACTGAGCTCCCCAGGTGCCCCAATATAAGAGATACATTTTACAGCCCCAGCAAGGAAAGAATTGTTGGGCCTTGCTCTGCATTTTGCTGTTGCCTTTATCTTAATACGAACCCCAAAGTAATCATCTCTGCCATTGTCCTGTGTGCTCCTCAAGGACCAGCTCTGTTTTTGATTCATTGCTGTGTTCCCAGAATTGAGCACCAGGCCAGGTACAGAGTAGGTGCCCTGTGAATATTTGAGCAGGGTATAGACAGATGACACAGCTCATTCATTTGGGCCTAGGCACTTGGGAGCTCACTTCCCAATGGGCAACTGTCCCAATAAGAGTTCAGCTTCTGACCTGATCTAGGTTGTTGGCCAGAATTCCTCCATTTGATCATTCATCTTTTGGGGTTTATCATTGCTTTCCCTGGCCCCCTGGAGTTTGAATTCTCTTTTAAAATCAATCGGTCAGTGGTTCTTCACCTGGTATCTCGAAGGGTTTCAAGAGGTTCACAAATCCCCCAAAACTGTATGCAGGTTTTCACAGGTGAAAGGGTACCGTTTTCTGGTGGCGAGGGTTACCACTAGCTTGCATCAGCTTTCAAGAGGGGCTGGGAGGCGAAGAGGGGAAGAGGTGCAGTCAGGAGGAGGGCTGCACCTGGATATTCTCTGAAGTTCCAGATCACCAGTGTTCCCATAACTTTTATTTCACCTGTCTTGTCATTGATAGAGTGGGGAGAGCAGAACTTGCCTCATGGGGTCCTTGTCAGGATTCAGTGCATTTTTGAGGTCAGGTAGATTGGGTTGGGTCTCCCAAGTACACCCCTCCCACACACTTAAAGAATTTCCATTGCCTTTAAAGACTGACCTCACCAGCCTGGCTTCTTCCCACTACAGGACCTTTGCACTTCCCCTTCCCTCCTCCTGGAGGGCCTTCTCGGATAAGCCTCTTTGCCTAGACCATTCCTGCTTATCCTTCAGATCTCTGCTCAATGGTCTGTTCTGCAAGGATGGCTTCCCTGAGCTCCCTGCTCTGGAACTAGATCAGAACCTTCTCCCACATGCTCTTAGAGCACCGTGAACTGCATCCTGCTGCTGTGGTAATTTTGTGATTTTATATGATTCCTGATNTTGCCTAGACCATTCCTGCTTATCCTTCAGATCTCTGCTCAATGGTCTGTTCTGCAAGGATGGCTTCCCTGAGCTCCCTGCTCTGGAACTAGATCAGAGCCTTCTCCCACATGCTCTTAGAGCGCCGTGAACTGCATCCTGCTGCTGTGGTAATTTTGTGATTTTATATGATTCCGATTCCTTGACGGATGTCTGGCACCACCACGGGCCTGTGGGCTCTGGGAAAGCAGGGACCACACCCGTTTTCCCTTCCATTTTATTCCAGTACCTGGCACGATGTGTGCACACAATAGGCGCTAAATAACACGTGTTAGGAACAACGCAACTGTCTTGTTTTTGCATCCTGGCGCAACCCCAGCTGAAATAGTTTCTCTAATGCCTTTCTGCTGTTTCTGTAGAGTTCCCCAGGAGGGCTTGTTCCCATGGATGGTGTGGGGTGGTCATTCTGGGCATGGACTCTGGAACCACACTGCCTGAGTTCAAGTTCTGGCTCTCCGACTTACTAACGATATAGCCCCTAGCAGGATATTTAATCTCTCTGAGCCTTGGTTTTCCTCATCTGTAAAATGGGTACGGAATATAGCACCTACTTCCGAGGGCAGTTGTGAAGATTTGCTGAATTCACATAGAGAAACTCTGACAGGAAAAGGGTTCCTGAAGGGGGAGTCACCAACATACAATAGACTTCCCAGTCTCTTTTCAGCTCCCTTTGGCTGGGCGTCAGGGGACGTGCAAGGGCTGAGGAAAAGGCAGCCCGGCCCCGGTGCCCACCCAGACCCATCGTGGCCAGTCCTGCAGTGAGGATGCTTGACCGTCGTGCTCATCCATGAGACACCCACGAGTCCGATCCGGGGTGTGTTCAGGCCAGCTCGTACCAGCTCTCGAGAGCCAGTGGGAGGAAGACTCCCTCTTCCTAACTCTGCATGGTGTGATGTCACCTTGGGAGCTTGAAACCAAGCACAGAGGGAGTCTTTACAACATAGAAATCAGCAAATGCTACAAATCAGAGCTTTTTTTTTTGGTCGCCCCTGGACAGCTGGTTGTTAAACATTCAGCATCTCACCACTCCCCCCCTCTATAGCCCACGCCCACACCGGAAAGGTCATCTTGGTGTTTCCAAACGGCCATGGGGTACATATTACTCCAGTTGTCTTTAGCAAACCAAAGAGCTGAGCTGCGGGCATTTGCCAGCCACACAGAGACGAGGCCTTGTGACCATCCGTCACCTGAGCTACAGAACTAGTTAGTTGTTGCTTTGAGATCCTTAGATGACAAATCAGGTAATGTGGTCACAACTGTCTTCTGGACCCACCAGAGGGTCTGCAATGAGCAGTGTGGCCTAACGGACACAGCCCTGCCCTGCACATCCAGGCTTGGCTCCCTGGCACCTCGGGGAAGTCAGTTCTCCTGTCTGGGCCTCAGTTTCCTGAGGAAGGAGAGGAAGGGCCATTGAGCAAGGTCCCTAAGGGCTCGCTCTAAGAACCATTCTCTTTCAAAATGCAGACTCAGCCCTGGATCTCTCCATGTGGCCTTAGATAAGTCCCTTCATCTTTCTGAGGCCTCAATTTCTGCATTTGTAGGTGGGGAGAATTGTTCTGAACATAAGTGAATTGTCCAAGTCATGCCTCGTGCCCTCAAGGGGTCCCAGACCTATTGGAGACATAAAACATACCCACTCAGATCCATGGGAGATGAGTTTCCCAAAGTGGGATTCAGGGAACGGTTTTAGTCAGTGTACAGACTCATATTTCTATGTTAATAATTGCATACATATGCATTTATTTTAAGGTATTTCAGAAAAAAAAATCATAAATAGCAATCCACACCCAAGAGTTCATGGCTACTATTGCTAAGAATAACAATATATTTTTAAAGGGAATTGTTTAACACCTAACTTAAAGAAAAATGTTCAGTACATTCAATTACA
>NC_048219.1:4300827-4313886 GCF_002007445.2 Ailuropoda melanoleuca | reverse complement strand
AGAGAGACAGCCAGCGAGAGAGGGAACACAAGCAGGGAGAATGGGAGAGGAAGAAGCAGGCTCCCAGAGGAGCAAGGAGCCCGATGCGGGACTCGATCCAGGACCCTGGGATCACGCCCTGAGCCGAAGGCAGATGATTAATGACTGAGCCCCCCAGGCGCCCCTAATTAGTGATGCTGAGGCACCTTTTTTGTTTCCCTTTTGGCCATTGGTATGTCTTCTTTGTATAATGTGTACTTAGGTCCTTTGCCCATTTGAAAACTGGGTTTATTTCGGATGTATGAGTTCTTTTTATATTTTTTAATATTAACCCCTTATCAGACATACGGTTTGCAAACATTTTCTCCCAACCTGTAGCTCGCCTTTTCATTGTTGACTGTTTCCTGTGATGGGCAGAAGCTCTTTAGTTTGATGCAGTCCTGCGGGTTTACTGCTGCTTGGCTGCCTGTGCCAGTCTGACCTCAGCCTGCCCTCCCCAGTGGGTGAAGCCACGCTGCCAGCCTTGAAGGATGGGAAATTCACGACATGTCTGCCAATGACATAATAGGTGGACCAAACATTCGTTGTTCATCACTCCTTTTGAGGAAATGGTGGCTTTGTACAACAGTAGTGGTGTCTTCTGGGTGACCTGATCATGACACTAGGCAGTGAAGCCGAGTCAAAAGAACACGCTGTCACCCAGCCAGCACCTATCTATGACCCACTGTGTGCTCAGCGCTATGCTAACCCCACAGAACGTAGCAACGTGCCCTTCCTACACTTGCGGCTTTGTGAGGAGCCAAGGTAAGCACCACCAAACACCAACCATGCAAGACTCGAATCAGAAGCGAACTTTTACTTTGAACTCCAGTTATTGAGATCTTGGAATCAGGGGTGCCTGGCTGGCTCAGTCCGAGAAGCATGCAACTCTTGGTCTCAGGGTCTGAGTTCAAGCCCCATATTGGGTGGAGAGATTGGTAAAACATAAATAAACAACAACAACAAAAAGCTCTTGGCATCCTACAGAGCTGGGTTCAAAACTGGGTTCTGATACTCAATGTCTGTTAGGATTTTGAGCCAGCCGCTTTACCGCTCTGGGCCTGCGATACGGAGGTAAGAGGAATCTCCTCAGTGATGATGGCTGATACCGACTGCTCCCACGTTGTGCAAGACAGGGTGGGTTCCAGGACCACTCAGGGGAAGCAGGACAGCCTCGTGGTTATGCAGCCTATCAAAGACTGAATGCTAACTGTTCCATCCTAGCTGCGGGACTCTGTGCAAGTCACTCAACTTTTCAGAGCATGTTTCTTATAGTAAGAGCAGGGGTGACAGGAAGCTTCCTGAAGCAGGTGGGGCTTGTGTGAGACCACAGCAAAGGCCAGGTCAGGGAAGAGGAGCAGCAAATCTCCACGGACCGGGCCACACCCGGGTACGCCTGAGAACCTCAGCCAGACTAACGAAGAGAATCTGGGGGATGCCAGCAGCCTCCCCACGGCTTGGTAGGGGCCTCCCACGGCTGCACCTCCTCTTCCAGAGACAGAAACTGAGGCCCCGAGGCACCACGCTCCGGACCCCTCCCCCACAGGGTGAATTTCCGGTCCCAGAGTGCACCGCGTGGCGTACGCCCGGTGGGAGGCTCTGATTGGCTTACCGTCCAGCACTGAGCTCTCCTATTGGGCAGAGCCTCACACCGACTGCCTCTCCGCTCCACCTTGACCCAATCCGATGAGGTGGGGCGGTGGCTGGCCCCGCAGGAGGGGTCTGTCCCCAGACACAGGCAGCAGGGAGTGCCTGCGGGCGCCGCGAGAGTTTACAGGTTGAGCCGCCTCATGTCCCTGACCTAACGTGCCACCTCCTCAGGGTCATTTGATCCGCAGATGGACTGGAGTCCGTCCTTCTTGTCCATATCTATGAGGCACTAGCCAGGATGGTATTGTCCCGGGCCCGGAACAGCATTTGTATGCCCACCCCAGGACCGACATGGGGAAATTACTTCCTTTGCTCATGAATTAGAAGCCTAGATAGGATTTTATTGTTGGAGGCCATGGTTTAAGCACCAGAAAGAACATCGAGATGATGCGGACGAGGCCCATGTCCACAAAGAGTGTTTGCTTCCTTGGAGAGAGACGGAGACATTTGCAGAAATACAATACGAAGTGGAAAGGATCCATGCCTCAGAAGAGATGAAGACAGGGTGCTCTGGTGCTCTGGGAAGGCTTCACGGAGTAGCACTGGAGCTCAGGGGCAAGAAGGAAGGAGCAGATGGCTCCTTGGGTAATGCCACTCTGGCCATCACTGAGTGTTAGGGACAAGCTCTCCCTCTCTCTGTCTCAGCAGAGACAGGGACGTATAACGGTTAGAAGCATAGGTCTTGGAGTCAGTCCACTTGGTCTCAAATTCCCGTTCTTTGAGTTTCCTAACTCTGTGACCTTCCCCACCGACCTCCTGGGGTTAAAGTTTGAATGAGAATGGTTTTAGTAGTTCTCAAAAGGATAATCCCATGCTCACAAATAAACACCTCACTAACTGAAGAAACCACAAGGTCATGACTGGAACTGTGGGCCCTTCACTTTCCCGTACACCATCCCATTCCCCAATGGCCTACGATGCTGACATGACAAGGAGAGGTGATGGAGCAGACCGACCGACCGTACACAGACATTTGCTCAGCCTTGTACCCGCCTGCTTGCCGGTGGCCCTCGGTGATGCAGAGAAGGCTCGGGGGGGGTCCCTGAAGCCGGTTTCCCTTCTTGCTCTGACATCTGCTGGGTTTATGATGCTGTTGCTGAATGTGCCCTGACCTTGCAGGCGGTGATCTGGAGCTGACCTTTCACCGGATCAGGTATACCCCTTCACTGGTTGAGGAAGAGAGAGGCTGACGCCTGACCTCCATGGCCTCCCCTTAAGAGGGGGTCAGCATTGAGGGGCATGCAAATTTTTCCAATCCTTTAATTCTCCATGTTTCTTAACTCCTTCTCCATATGTCCCCCAGGCGTCTTAGGAGAAGGAGAGGCCTCTAGTGTGACTCCAGCCCTTCCCCAATTTAGGATCAAGTTTCATCATTGGTTGGCACTCCTCTTCTGGTTGTTGTACCATATTCTCGTCAGTTAAGAGATTTATTTTATGTATTTATTTATTTTTAAGTAGGCTCCACACTCAGAATAAGACCTGAGCTGAGATCAGAGTCATATGCTGAACGGACTGAGCTCCCCAGGTGCCCCAATATAAGAGATACATTTTACAGCCCCAGCAAGGAAAGAATTGTTGGGCCTTGCTCTGCATTTTGCTGTTGCCTTTATCTTAATACGAACCCCAAAGTAATCATCTCTGCCATTGTCCTGTGTGCTCCTCAAGGACCAGCTCTGTTTTTGATTCATTGCTGTGTTCCCAGAATTGAGCACCAGGCCAGGTACAGAGTAGGTGCCCTGTGAATATTTGAGCAGGGTATAGACAGATGACACAGCTCATTCATTTGGGCCTAGGCACTTGGGATCTCACTTCCCAATGGGCAACTGTCCCAATAAGAGTTCAGCTTCTGACCTGATCTAGGTTGTTGGCCAGAATTCCTCCATTTGATCATTCATCTTTTGGGGTTTATCATTGCTTTCCCTGGCCCCCTGGAGTTTGAATTCTCTTTTAAAATCAATCGGTCAGTGGTTCTTCACCTGGTATCTCGAAGGGTTTCAAGAGGTTCACAAATCCCCCAAAACTGTATGCAGGTTTTCACAGGTGAAAGGGTACCGTTTTCTGGTGGCGAGGGTTACCACTAGCTTGCATCAGCTTTCAAGAGGGGCTGGGAGGCGAAGAGGGGAAGAGGTGCAGTCAGGAGGAGGGCTGCACCTGGATATTCTCTGAAGTTCCAGATCACCAGTGTTCCCATAACTTTTATTTCACCTGTCTTGTCATTGATAGAGTGGGGAGCGCAGAACTTGCCTCATGGGGTCCTTGTCAGGATTCAGTGCATTTTTGAGGTCAGGTAGATTGGGTTGGGTCTCCCATGTACACCCCTCCCACATACTTAAAGAATTTCCATTGCCTTTAAAGACTGACCTCACCAGCCTGGCTTCTTCCCACTACAGGACCTTTGCACTTCCCCTTCCCTCCTCCTGGAGGGCCTTCTCGGATAAGCCTCTTTGCCTAGACCATTCCTGCTTATCCTTCAGATCTCTGCTCAATGGTCTGTTCTGCAAGGATGGCTTCCCTGAGCTCCCTGCTCTGGAACTAGATCAGAGCCTTCTCCCACATGCTCTTAGAGCGCCGTGAACTGCATCCTGCTGCTGTGGTAATTTTGTGATTTTATATGATTCCGATTCCTTGACGGATGTCTGGCACCACCACGGGCCTGTGGGCTCTGGGAAAGCAGGGACCACACCCGTTTTCCCTTCCATTTTATTCCAGTACCTGGCACGATGTGTGCACACAATAGGCGCTAAATAACACGTGTTAGGAACAACGCAACTGTCTTGTTTTTGCATCCTGGCGCAACCCCAGCTGAAATAGTTTCTCTAATGCCTTTCTGCTGTTTCTGTAGAGTTCCCCAGGAGGGCTTGTTCCCATGGATGGTGTGGGGTGGTCATTCTGGGCATGGACTCTGGAACCACACTGCCTGAGTTCAAGTTCTGGCTCTCCGACTTACTAACGATATAGCCCCTAGAAGGATATTTAATCTCTCTGAGCCTTGGTTTTCCTCATCTGTAAAATGGGGACGGAATATAGCACCTACTTCCGAGGGCAGTTGTGAAGATTTGCTGAATTCACATAGAGAAACTCTGACAGGAAAAGGGTTCCTGAAGGGGGAGTCACCAACATACAATAGACTTCCCAGTCTCTTTTCAGCTCCCTTTGGCTGGGCGTCAGGGGACGTGCAAGGGCTGAGGAAAAGGCAGCCCGGCCCCGGTGCCCACCCAGACCCATCGTGGCCAGTCCTGCAGTGAGGATGCTTGACCGTCGTGCTCATCCATGAGACACCCACGAGTCCGATCCGGGGTGTGTTCAGGCCAGCTCGTACCAGCTCTCGAGAGCCAGTGGGAGGAAGACTCCCTCTTCCTAACTCTGCATGGTGTGATGTCACCTTGGGAGCTTGAAACCAAGCACAGAGGGAGTCTTTACAACATAGAAATCAGCAAATGCTACAAATCAGAGCTTTTTTTTTTGGTCGCCCCTGGACAGCTGGTTGTTAAACATTCAGCATCTCACCACTCCCCCCCTCTATAGCCCACGCCCACACCGGAAAGGTCATCTTGGTGTTTCCAAATGGCCATGGGGTACATATTACTCCAGTTGTCTTTAGCAAACCAGAGAGCTGAGCTGCGGGCATTTGCCAGCCACACAGAGACGAGGCCTTGTGACCATCCGTCACCTGAGCTACAGAACTAGTTAGTTGTTGCTTTGAGATCCTTAGATGACAAATCAGGTAATGTGGTCACAACTGTCTTCTGGACCCACCAGAGGGTCTGCAATGAGCAGTGTGGCCTAACGGACACAGCCCTGCCCTGGCACATCCAGGCTTGGCTCCCTGGCACCTCAGGGAAGTCAGTTCTCCTGTCTGGGCCTCAGTTTCCTGAGGAAGGAGAGGAAGGGCCATTGAGCAAGGTCCCTAAGGGCTCGCTCTAAGAACCATTCTCTTTCAAAATGCAGACTCAGCCCTGGATCTCTCCATGTGGCCTTAGATAAGTCCCTTCATCTTTCTGAGGCCTCAGTTTCTGCATTTGTAGGTGGGGAGAATTGTTCTGAACATAAGTGAATTGTCCAAGTCATGCCTCGTGCCCTCAAGGGGTTCCAGACCTATTGGAGACATAAAACATACCCACTCAGATCCATGGGAGATGAGTTTCCCAAAGTGGGATTCAGGGAACGGTTTTAGTCAGTGTACAGACTCATATTTCTATGTTAATAATTGCATCCATATGCATTTATTTTAAGGTATTTCAGAAAAAAAAATCATAAATAGCAATCCACACCCAAGAGTTCATGGCTACTATTGCTAAGAATAACAATATATTTTTTAAGGGAATTGTTTAACACCTAACTTAAAGAAAAATGTTCAGTACATTCAATTACAAGATTGTAGGGAAGTCTCTCAAGTGCATCTCCGTGAATCCTGAAATCAACATTTCTCCCCTCAACGGAGACTCCTGCCTCCTTTGATCCTGATACTCTAGGACGACAGGTGGAAGTTACCAGAAGGGAAACTCAGGCTTCATCTATGGAAGACCTCCACAGCAAGCCACAGAGGGCGGGCTCCAGGATGGGGGCCCCCTGGAGAGCTCGGCTGGCTGTTCAGCAGGGTTGTTCTAGAAGCCAGCAGATCGGTTAGGGTGCTTTGGGCTGGAAGCAACAGAAACCATGCCTCCAAGTGGCTTAAACAAGGAGGGATTTTTATGGGCCTCATATCTGACCGTTCTGCTGGGTCTGCAGGGTCCTGTTTGTCTCTGCTCTGCGGTGGACAACGCTGACCCCCCCTGAGGCTTCTCTTGTAGCTATTGAAGGGTGGCTGTCTTCTGGGTGTCCTGGGAAGGGAGGGATCCTCTTACCAACCATCAAACAGAATTTCCTCCTTTAAGTCTGACTGGGACAACTTGGCTCACCTCCGCATCCCTGAACCAGTAACTGTTACCAGAGGAATGCCACTCCCTGCTTGGCTTAAGCGTGGGTTTCTGAACCAGTCACTAGAGATGGGATCACCAGGAATGTCCTGAACTAAACTGGGCTGAGGTACACTTCCCTGACTGTATTATTGCTGCTCCGGGGGAAGGATGGAACAGTTGGAGAGATCTCTCCAGTGCCCTTCTTCACCATCATCACTATCATCATCATTGTAACAGGGATTGTGGGATGACCACCAAGGTCATTTCCTTTTCTTTCTGAGCACACAGCTGGACTACATTTCCCAGGCTCCCTTGCAGTCAGGTATGGCCACATGACAGTTCTAGCCAATAGAAAATGGGCGAAAGTGATGTCTACCACTTAGCTATCTGGAATAGGAAACATTTCTGAGGCTAAGGTTGGCAAACATCTTTGGTAAAGGGACAGATAACAAGTATTTTAGGCTTTCCAGGACATATACAATCTCTGTTGCATACTCTTCTTTCTCCTTCCCCCCCTTCCTCTTCTTCCCCCCCCCCCTTCTTCACAATGCTTTGGAAATGGAAATCCATTCTCAGGTTTAAAGCTATATAGAAACAGGCTGCTAGCTGGATTTTGTTCACAGGTATAGTTTGCAACTTCTATTAAAGGGTGACACTGGGACCCACATGCTGACGATGACAGAGGCACAAGGTGGAAGGAGCTTACATCCCCAAACCACTGCATGGGGGAGAATCCCCAAATAGGAGCACCCTCGTTGACTGTAACTGGAATGAAGAGAAAATGTTTATTTTTTTAACATTCTTTTTGTTATTATTAAGTATAACATATAACTTACATTTTAACTATTTTTTAAAGATATGTTTATTTTTTTGAGAGAGAGAAAGCGAACTTGTGAGTGGGGGGAGGGGCAGAGGGAGAAGAAGAGAGAGGATCTCAAGCCGACTCCCTGCTGAGCATGGAGCCTCATGGGGGGCTCGCTCTGATGACCCTGAGATCATGACCTGAGCCAAAACCAAGAGTTGGATGGTCAACCAACAGCCACCCAGGTGCCCCTTAACTATTTTTAAGTATACAATTTAGTGGCATTAAGTACATTCACATTGTTGGGCAACCACCAACCATCCCTAGAACTCTTTTCATCTTGCAAAACTAAAACTCTGTCCCCCTTAAATAATAACTGGCCATTCCCACTCCCCCAGTCCCTGGCCACCACCATTCTACTTTCTGTCTCTATGAATTTGACACCTCTAGGTACTTCACGTAAGTGGAATTGTACAGTATTTGTTTTTGTATCTGGGTTATTTCACGTAACACAATGTTTTCAAGGTTCATTCAAGTTGCAGCAGGTGTCAGAATTTCCTTCCTTTTTAAGGCTGAATAATATCCCATTGTATGTATACCCCACGTGTTGTTTATCCATTCATCACGTTTGGGTTGTTTCTACTTTTTGGCTATTGTAAGGAACACTGTTATAAACACTGGTGTACAAATATCTGTTAGAGTTCTTGCTTTTGATTCTTTTGGATATATTCCCGGAAGCAGAATAACTTTTATTGTTTTAAACCTCTGAAATTTCTAGAGTTTATTGATTGCAGCAAGTCATCACAAATGCGGTTGTCATCATCGCCATGAACTAAAGGATCTCTCGGGCACCTGCTGTGTGCCAAGTACTAAATGCAGGACTTTATATGAATTTTGTGTGGTTATCTGATTTAATCTACACAACAACCCAGTAAAAAAACTGAAGCTTGGAGAAGTTAAATGAATTGTCTAAAACTACATAACAAAGAAGCCATGATCTCTGCATTGAGGAGCTCTAGGCTAGTGGGGGAGACGACCAAAAAAAAAAACAAAAACAAATCATTGAACACAGCATGATGTGTATGTGCTGGACAAAACCCAATGTTTTGAAAGTCTTTAGCTCAGGGCAAAATGGGGTAGGCAGTGTTCAGAAAAGGCTCCCCAGAGGAAGTGATGTCTAAGCTAAGTCCCAAGAAAGGAGGAGGCATTGGTCTGACGAAAGGTTGAGAGAGAGGGCTTAAGCAGACAGATCAGCATGTGCAAAGGCCCAGAGATGAGTGAGACAGCACATGGCTTATCTGCAAACCTGCCAGAAGAGGCCAGGTCCCAACCCACGACTGTGGGCCCTGAAGCCTGTGGTTACCTATAGTGTTGTCTTGCCTCCCAGGAATGGGGAAGAGGGAAGGGAGGAAGAGAAAGAGTGGACAAAAGCCTCTGAGATCCCTCCTAAACCTGACACTGTAATTTCATGATGGCCTGAACCAACCCCTTCGAATGCCTTCTCCGTCATTCTCATAAAGCAGTCAGCAGGGGATCCCGACACCACACCCTCTGGTCTTCACATTGTAAGTGTTCTGTGAATTCATGAGTACACGTGAGCTCACTCCATCTGTGAGTGAGAGTGTGTCTGAGCGTGTAGTTCTTCCTCACCTTTTGAAGGTCCTGCAGAGGGTCCAACGGGTCAGGCTAGAACTTCATCCTTCTTTGTGGAGCCTGGGACAGGCGGGCAGCCTCCCGGCCTCTTGTCTTGGTTGCTCTTTCTCTTTGGCCCCTTCTCACTTCTGCTCAGCCTCACCTCGGCCCAGTGCGTGGAATCCTCTGCCCTTCTATTAGTGGGGCTTCGGGAGCTGCCACCAGACTGTCCCAGCCTCCCCAGTCCCCAGGGGGATGACCACCGAGACTCCTTGAGGGCTATTCTCAGCCACTGCTCTGAGGGTTAGTCTGCATGTCAGCTCTTTTAATCTCACAGCTCTGTATGCCAGGCATTGTTAATAGCATGATTCCCACTTTAGAGAGAAGGAAACTGAAGTTCATACAGGATAGCTGACTCATCCAAGGTGAGGTTCACACCAGGCTGTCTAACTCCAGTTTGGGTTCTTTTTTTTTTTTTTAAAGATTTTATTTATTCGACAGAGATAGAGACAGCCAGCGAGAGAGGGAACACAAGCAGGAGGAGTGGGAGAGGAAGAAGCAGGCTCATAGTGAAAGAGCCTGATGTGGGGCTCGATCCCATAACGCCGGGATCACGCCCTGAGCCAAAGGCAGATGCTTAACCGCTGTGCCACCCAGGCGCCCCTCTAGTTCGGGTTCTGAAGCAACCCGCCATCCTGCTTCTGTGGGGTCCCTTGGATAGGAGCAGGGCCAGAGGAGGAATATGTGAAGGAAACGGAAGCTTTAGAGTTTGACAGTCGGGAATCAGAGCCCCACTTCCTCCATGAGCCTGTATCACTTAAGCTCTCTGGGCCTCAGTTTCCTGATCTGTAAAGCGGCGACCATAATGAGCTTCTCATAGGCTGTTGTGAGCATTAAATGACAGGCACAGGAAAATGCCTGCACACAGCAGGCATTCACACATGGTGGCCTTTCCTAAGGATGATGCATTCACCCAGTCAGCATTTGCACAAGATGGCGTTGCAGATCTAGGCCTTTTGCTGGCAAACAGTTTTGGGGACAGGAGCAGCACGGTGTTATGGAAAGTGCTCCAGACAAAGAATTAGGGCTCCTGAGTTTAAACTTCAGTTCTGTCACTTATTTGCTGTGGGCAGATACTCCTTCTCCCTAAGCTAGAGTGTCTCTCCCCCGTAAAATGGGGATAAGGGGATTCATCTGGACTAGATGACTGAAAGCAGCCCCAGCTCTGACATTCGGGGATTCCTTGAGGTGGGACAGACTCAGTTAGTCATTCAACAAACACTCCAAGTGTCCACAGTGGAGACAGCACTGCAGGAAATAAAACATCTAGGGTACGAATTGTCTTCAGGAAGAGGGGAGGAAATTTGCTGGGAAATGGTTATTTTTTGCCATTAAAATCTGTGTGCAAGTGGATACCCATAAGCAAAAAACGAAGAAAACCAAAACTCCTTCCATCCATACCTCGTACCACACGTATAAAAATTCCCTCCCATTGAAGAGAGCGGACATCCGGCTTGCGAACAGCCATCTTTGTTTCGCACCCGATGAAAGAGTGATTTAAAAAATGATCAATGTTGAGAAGGACAAGAAGGTTTTTGTTCAGAAGTGTGCCCAGTGCCATACTCTGGCAAAGGGAGGTAAGCACAAAACTGGGCCAAATCACCATGGTCTATTTGGGTGAAAGACAGGTCAGGCAGCTGGATTTTCTCACGTGGATGCCAACAAGAACAAAGGCATCGCCTGGGGAGAGGAGACACTAATGGAGCATTTGGAGAATCCCAAGAAGTACATCCCTGAAGCGAGAATGATCTTCACGGGCATTAAGAAGACAGGGGACAGTGCAGAAACTGGATAACTCATCTCAAAAGAGCTACTAAGGAGGGACATCTAGGTGGCTCAGTCGGTTGGGCTTGTGCCTTAAGCTCAGGTCATGATCCCGGGGTCCTGGGATCGAGTCCCACATCCCATTTGGGGAGCCTGCTTCTCCCTCTCCCTCTGCCTGACGCTCTCCCTGCTTGTGGTCTCTCTCTCTCTCTCTCTGTCAAATAAATAAATAAAATCTTTTTAAAAAAGCAAAAATCTACTAAGGAATAATAGTTGGCCATAGCCTTATCTATTAATAAAAATGTTTCATGACTTTTTAAATGTGTACCATATTTAAATTGATCTCATCCACCAGAATTCAGATCATGACTGGCTGACAGACTATTTCTTTTGGACAGTCCTGGTTGAAGTAAGATTGGCCTGTGGTGAAGTGCATGTGATCAGCTTTCTGAACTTTGCTAGGAATTCTGGTTCCGCAAGTGCTGTCACTATTTTCCCCTTCTGAAGATATGATTGTAATTGATTAGTAATGTTCAGCTGTTCCAGCGATGGTAAATGCCAGCTCTAAACCGGTAGGAGATTGGTTTTATATTAGATTTATATAACTAGTTATATTAATATACTATATATATATGACATATTTAATATACACTGTCACAGAGAACAGCAAGACTCCTGTGTGTTTCAGGCTGTGTTCATTGGCCTGTTAATGGCAAGGGCTGAAGATTACCTGGCAATGTCCACTTTTTCTTTGTGGTCTTCACCATGCCAATTTAATTAACATTCCCTGCATTGAAAATGTTGCCTTTCACCTCACGATTGGCATTTTAGTGTGGTTTATGTATCGTATTAAATAAGGAATATTTAGCACGTCTCACATTTTGTAGATAATCTTTAAGGTCAGATGCTTTTAAAATTCAGTGTGACAAGATGTGGCAGCAAACTTGGCTTGTGAATTTTGTACTAAGTCATAATTCAGGATTGTCTTCTAAACAGTTACTCAAAGACACAACCGTAGAATTACCCCATATGTATGATTGGTAATGGTGCTTCTGCCAACCCGTTAGAAGGATTGGAGGAGATATGCCAGCACAGATGTATAAACTATGTGATAAGGCTTAAGATAATTAAAAACAAAATCACATATCAAAATAAAAATTAACTCATACTGGATCAAAGACCTAAGTGAAACTTAAAACTATAAGGCTTCTTTTTTTTTTTTTAAGATTTATCGATTTACTTGCAGTGGGGGAGGGGCAGAGGGAGAGAGAGGAAATCCCAAGCAGACAGCACGCTGAACACGGAGCCTGATGCCGGGCTAGATCTCATGACCCTGAGATCACGACCTGAGCCAAAATCAAGAGTCAGATGCTTAACCGACCCACGCTGGCGCCCCAAAACTATAAGGCTTCTTGAAGAAAACATTAGGAAAAATCTTCTATCATCTTGGATAGTGAAACATTTCTTAGATACAAAAAGCCCAAACCATAAAGGGAAAATTGATCAATTGAATTTCATTAATATTAAAGACTTTTGCTCTTCAAAAAACACCATTGGGAGAATGAAAAGACAAGCCACAAAATTAAATAAAATGTTTGCAAACAACAACAAAAAATTAAATTGTTAAAAATAATAAAATAAATGAAATGTAATCAAAGTAAATAAAAACAAAAAGTCATAAAATATAAAAAATAAAACACAAGCAATAAAATGTTTGTAAATCAGACATCTGATAAGGACCTTTTTGTCCAGAATCTATAAACTCTTAAAAAACTCAATAATAAGAAAATAGCCAACCCAATCTACAAACGGGCAAAAGATTTGAACAGACACTTCACCAAATAAGGTGCACAGATGGAAAGTGGGCATGAAAAAATGTCCCATATGAAACTGTAAAAATTAAAAAGACCAGCTATATTGTGCTGGTGAGCACGTAGAATAACTGGAATTCCTGTTAGTAGGAATGTAAAACCGTACAACCACTCTGGAAAAGTTTGGCATTTCCCTAGAAAGCTGAGCACACGCCAGCCGCATGATCTAGCCATTCTACTCTGAGGCTTTTCCCCCCAAAAAATGAAAACCTATATCCATACTAAGATTTGTGCCTGAACTGTCACACCCGTATTATTTGTCAGAGGCCCATACGTGAAACCATGCAAATGTCCATTAACAGGTGAGTGGACAAACTATTCAGTGTGGTACATCCACGCCATGGAACAAATGAATGAGCTTAGC
>NC_048219.1:4284548-4298158 GCF_002007445.2 Ailuropoda melanoleuca | reverse complement strand
ATTTTTTTAACATTCTTTTTGTTATTATTAAGTATAACATATAACTTACATTTTAACTATTTTTTAAAGATATGTTTATTTTTTTGAGAGAGAGAAAGCGAACTTGTGAGTGGGGGGAGGGGCAGAGGGAGAAGAAGAGAGAGGATCTCAAGCCGACTCCCTGCTGAGCATGGAGCCTCATGGGGGGCTCGCTCTGATGACCCTGAGATCATGACCTGAGCCAAAACCAAGAGTTGGATGGTCAACCAACAGCCACCCAGGTGCCCCTTAACTATTTTTAAGTATACAATTTAGTGGCATTAAGTACATTCACATTGTTGGGCAACCACCAACCATCCCTAGAACTCTTTTCATCTTGCAAAACTAAAACTCTGTCCCCCTTAAATAATAACTGGCCATTCCCACTCCCCCAGTCCCTGGCCACCACCATTCTACTTTCTGTCTCTATGAATTTGACACCTCTAGGTACTTCATGTAAGTGGAATTGTACAGTATTTGTTTTTGTATCTGGGTTATTTCATGTAACACAATGTTTTCAAGGTTCATTCAAGTTGCAGCAGGTGTCAGAATTTCCTTCCTTTTTAAGGCTGAATAATATCCCATTGTATGTATACCCCACGTGTTGTTTATCCATTCATCACGTTTGGGTTGTTTCTACTTTTTGGCTATTTTAAGGAACACTGTTATAAACACTGGTGTACAAATATCTGTTAGAGTTCTTGCTTTTGATTCTTTTGGATATATTCCCGAAAGCAGAATAACTTTTATTGTTTTAAACCTCTGAAATTTCTAGAGTTTATTGATTGTAGCAAGTCATCACAAATGCGGTTGTCATCATCACTGCCATGAACTAAAGGATCTCTCGGGCACCTGCTGTGTGCCAAGTACTAAATGAAGGACTTTATATGAATTTTGTGTGGTTATCTGATTTAATCTACACAACAACCCAGTAAAAAAACTGAAGCTTGGAGAAGTTAAATGAATTGTCTAAAACTACATAACAAAGAAGCCATGATCTCTGCATTGAGGAGCTCTAGGCTAGTGGGGGAGACGACCAAAAAAAAAAACAAAAACAAATCATTGAACACAGCATGATGTGTATGTGCTGGACAAAACCCAATGTTTTGAAAGTCTTTAGCTCAGGGCAAAATGGGGTAGGCAGTGTTCAGAAAAGGCTCCCCAGAGGAAGTGATGTCTAAGCTAAGTCCCAAAAAAGGAGGAGGCATTGGTCTGACGAAAGGTTGAGAGAGAGGGCTTAAGCAGACAGATCAGCATGTGCAAAGGCCCAGAGGTGAGTGAGAGAGCACATGGCTTATCTGCAAACCTGCCAGAAGAGGCCAGATCCCAACCCACGACTGTGGGCCCTGAAGCCTGTGGTTACCTATAGTGTTGTCTTGCCTCCCAGGAATGGGGAAGAGGGAAGGGAGGAAGAGAAAGAGTGGACAAAAGCCTCTGAGATCCCTCCTAAACCTGACACTGTAATTTCATGATGGCCTGAACCAACCCCTTCGAATGCCTTCTCCGTCATTCTCATAAAGCAGTCAGCAGGGGATCCCGACACCACACCCTCTGGTCTTCACATTGNAGGAATGGGGAAGAGGGAAGGGAGGAAGAGAAAGAGTGGACAAAAGCCTCTGAGATCCCTCCTAAACCTGACGCTGTAATTTCATGATGGCCTGAACCAACCCCTTCGAATGCCTTCTCCGTCATTCTCAGAAAGCAGTCAACAGGGGATCCCGACACCACACCCTCTGGTCTTCACATTGTAAGTGTTCTGTGAATTCATGAGTACACGTGAGCTCACTCCATCTGTGAGTGAGAGTGTGTCTGAGCGTGTAGTTCTTCCTCACCTTTTGAAGGTCCTGCAGAGGGTCCAACGGGTCAGGCTAGAACTTCATCCTTCTTTGTGGAGCCTGGGACAGGCGGGCAGCCTCCCGGCCTCTTGTCTTGGTTGCTCTTTCTCTTTGGCCCCTTCTCACTTCTGCTCAGCCTCACCTCGGCCCAGTGCGTGGAATCCTCTGCCCTTCTATTAGTGGGGCTTCGGGAGCTGCCACCACACTGTCCCAGCCTCCCCAGTCCCCAGGGGGATGACCACCGAGACTCCTTGAGGGCTATTCTCAGCCACTGCTCTGAGGGTTAGTCTGCATGTCAGCTCTTTTAATCTCACAGCTCTGTATGCCAGGCATTGTTAATAGCATGATTCCCACTTTAGAGAGAAGGAAACTGAAGTTCATACAGGATAGCTGACTCATCCAAGGTGAGGTTCACACCAGGCTGTCTAACTCCAGTTTGGGTTCTTTTTTTTTTTTTTAAAGATTTTATTTATTCGACAGAGATAGAGACAGCCAGCGAGAGAGGGAACACAAGCAGGAGGAGTGGGAGAGGAAGAAGCAGGCTCATAGTGAAGGAGCCTGATGTGGGGCTCGATCCCATAACGCCGGGATCACGCCCTGAGCCAAAGGCAGATGCTTAACCGCTGTGCCACCCAGGCGCCCCTCTAGTTCGGGTTCTGAAGCAACCCGCCATCCTGCTTCTGTGGGGTCCCTTGGATAGGAGCAGGGCCAGAGGAGGAATATGTGAAGGAAACGGAAGCTTTAGAGTTTGACAGTCGGGAATCAGAGCCCCACTTCCTCCATGAGCCTGTATCACTTAAGCTCTCTGGGCCTCAGTTTCCTGATCTGTAAAGCGGCGACCATAATGAACTTCTCATAGGCTGTTGTGAGCATTAAATGACAGGCACAGGAAAATGCCTGCACACAGCAGGCATTCACACATGGTGGCCTTTCCTAAGGATGATGCATTCACCCAGTCAGCATTTGCACAAGATGGCGTTGCAGATCTAGGCCTTTTGCTGGCAAACAGTTTTGGGGACAGGAGCAGCACGGTGTTATGGAAAGTTTTCCAGACAAAGAAGTAGGGCTTCTGAGTTTAAACTTCAGTTCTGTCACTTATTTGCTGTGGGCAGATACTCCTTCTCCCTAAGCTAGAGTGTCTCTCCCCCGTAAAATGGGGATAAGGGGATTCATCTGGACTAGATGACTGAAAGCAGCCCCAGCTCTGACATTCGGGGATTCCTTGAGGTGGGACAGACTCAGTTAGTCATTCAACAAACACTCCAAGTGTCCACAGTGGAGACAGCACTGCAGGAAATAAAACATCTAGGGTACGAATTGTCTTCAGGAAGAGGGGAGGAAATTTGCTGGGAAATGGTTATTTTTTGCCATTAAAATCTGTGTGCAAGTGGATACCCATAAGCAAAAAACGAAGAAAACCAAAACTCCTTCCATCCATACCTCGTACCACACGTATAAAAATTCCCTCCCATTGAAGAGAGCGGACATCCGGCTTGCGAACAGCCATCTTTGTTTCGCACCCGATGAAAGAGTGATTTAAAAAATGATCAATGTTGAGAAGGACAAGAAGGTTTTTGTTCAGAAGTGTGCCCAGTGCCATACTCTGGCAAAGGGAGGTAAGCACAAAACTGGGCCAAATCACCATGGTCTATTTGGGTGAAAGACAGGTCAGGCAGCTGGATTTTCTCACGTGGATGCCAACAAGAACAAAGGCATCGCCTGGGGAGAGGAGACACTAATGGAGTATTTGGAGAATCCCAAGAAGTACATCCCTGAAGCGAGAATGATCTTCACGGGCATTAAGAAGACAGGGGACAGTGCAGAAACTGGATAACTCATCTCAAAAGAGCTACTAAGGAGGGACATCTAGGTGGCTCAGTCGGTTGGGCTTGTGCCTTAAGCTCAGGTCATGATCCCGGGGTCCTGGGATCGAGTCCCACATCCCATTTGGGGAGCCTGCTTCTCCCTCTCCCTCTGCCTGACGCTCTCCCTGCTTGTGGTCTCTCTCTCTCTCTCTCTGTCAAATAAATAAATAAAATCTTTTTAAAAAAGCAAAAATCTACTAAGGAATAATAGTTGGCCATAGCCTTATCTATTAATAAAAATGTTTCATGACTTTTTAAATGTGTACCATATTTAAATTGATCTCATCCACCAGAATTCAGATCATGACTGGCTGACAGACTATTTCTTTTGGACAGTCCTGGTTGAAGTAAGATTGGCCTGTGGTGAAGTGCACGTGATCAGCTTTCTGAACTTTGCTAGGAATTCTGGTTCCGCAAGTGCTGTCACTATTTTCCCCTTCTGAAGATATGATTGTAATTGATTAGTAATGTTCAGCTGTTCCAGCGATGGTAAATGCCAGCTCTAAACCGGTAGGAGATTGGTTTTATATTAGATTTATATAACTAGTTATATTAATATACTATATATATATGACATATTTAATATACACTGTCACAGAGAACAGCAAGACTCCTGTGTGTTTCAGGCTGTGTTCGCTGGCCTGTTAATGGCAAGGGCTGAAGATTACCTGGCAATGTCCACTTTTTCTTTGTGGTCTTCACCATGCCAATTTAATTAACATTCCCTGCATTGAAAATGTTGCCTTTCACCTCACGATTGGCATTTTAGTGTGGTTTATGTATCGTATTAAATAAGGAATATTTAGCACGTCTCACATTTTGTAGATAATCTTTAAGGTCAGATGCTTTTAAAATTCAGTGTGACAAGATGTGGCAGCAAACTTGGCTTGTGAATTTTGTACTAAGTCATAATTCAGGATTGTCTTCTAAACAGTTACTCAAAGACACAACCGTAGAATTACCCCATATGTATGATTGGTAATGGTGCTTCTGCCAACCCGTTAGAAGGATTGGAGGAGATATGCCAGCACAGATGTATAAACTATGTGATAAGGCTTAAGATAATTAAAAACAAAATCACATATCAAAATAAAAATTAACTCATACTGGATCAAAGACCTAAGTGAAACTTAAAACTATAAGGCTTCTTTTTTTTTTTTTAAGATTTATCGATTTACTTGCAGTGGGGGAGGGGCAGAGGGAGAGAGAGGAAATCCCAAGCAGACAGCACGCTGAACACGGAGCCTGATGCCGGGCTAGATCTCATGACCCTGAGATCACGACCTGAGCCAAAATCAAGAGTCAGATGCTTAACCGACCCACGCTGGCGCCCCAAAACTATAAGGCTTCTTGAAGAAAACATTAGGAAAAATCTTCTATCATCTTGGATAGTGAAACATTTCTTCGATACAAAAAGCCCAAACCATAAAGGGAAAATTGATCAATTGAATTTCATTAATATTAAAGACTTTTGCTCTTCAAAAAACACCATTGGGAGAATGAAAAGACAAGCCACAAAATTAAATAAAATGTTTGCAAACAACAACAAAAAATTAAATTGTTAAAAATAATAAAATAAATGAAATGTAATCAAAGTAAATAAAAACAAAAAGTCATAAAATATAAAAAATAAAACACAAGCAATAAAATGTTTGTAAATCAGACATCTGATAAGGACCTTTTTGTCCAGAATCTATAAACTCTTAAAAAACTCAATAATAAGAAAATAGCCAACCCAATCTACAAATGGGCAAAAGATTTGAACAGACACTTCACCAAATAAGGTGCACAGATGGAAAGTGGGCATGAAAAAATGTCCCATATGAAACTGTAAAAATTAAAAAGACCAGCTATATTGTGCTGGTGAGCACGTAGAATAACTGGAATTCCTGTTAGTAGGAATGTAAAACCGTACAACCACTCTGGAAAAGTTTGGCATTTCCCTAGAAAGCTGAGCACACGCCAGCCGCATGATCTAGCCATTCTACTCTGAGGCTTTTCCCCCCAAAAAATGAAAACCTATATCCATACTAAGATTTGTGCCTGAACTGTCACACCCGTATTATTTGTCAGAGGCCCATACGTGAAACCATGCAAATGTCCATTAACAGGTGAGTGGACAAACTATTCAGTGTGGTACATCCACGCCATGGAACAAATGAATGAGCTTAGCCGTACAAATGAATGAGCTATGGCTACATGCGACAACATGGATGACTCACAAAATAATTGTGCTGAGTGGAAGAAGTTAGACAAAAGAGAGTACATACTGTGTAATTCCATTTTTTTGCAATCGTAGGAAGGATAAACTAATCTATAGTGAGGAACTCAAAGCAGTGTTTGCCTGGGGATTGGGGAGTGTGCGGGAAGGGAGGGAGGGATTTCAAAGGGGCTTTTGGGGGTGATGGATATGTTCATTGTCTTGATTTTGGCTATGGCTTCAACAGTGTATCCATATGTCAAAACTTATGAAGCTTTACATTTTTTATTGGCCTATTTATGGGTGTATCTATTTTTTATTGAGATATAATTGACCTGTAATGTATTAGTTTCAGTTATACAATGTAACGATACGATATTTGTAAGAAATTATACGTTTTAAATAGGTATAACTTATGCTTCACCAGTCCAGGGTGAGAATTTTCTTCTTTTTTCTTTTTCTTTTAGAGGGAGAGAGAGAAAGACGATGTGTGCACGAGTTGGGGAAGGGACAGAGTGAGAGGATCGAGAATCCCCAAATCTCCACCCAGACTCCCCACTGAGTGCGGAGCCCAACGCAGTTGGGATCCCAGGACCATGACCATGACCTGAGCGGAAACCAAGACTCAGAAACCCAACCGACTGAGCCACCCAGGAGCCCAAGGGTGAGAATTTTCTAATAACGCTTTATCTATTGCCAAAAAAAAAAAAAAATAGGTATAGTTTACTGTATGTCAGTTACACCTCCAAAGGTGTTTAAAAAATCAAGATGCAAACATAGAATTCGTAGTGACAGAAAAGACAGTCAAAATACGGTAGGACTGAAATATGTTACAGTTCGTATAAATATGTTACAGCAACTATAACATGACACCAATTTTGTCAGCACACTTGCACGTGCACACACACATGAATCTAGCAGAATCTTTTACAGCTAAGAATGCACACATACACTTTGAGCAGTCTTACTTTCAGAGATCCCTCCTACTCGAGGAAAAATTAGTGTGGAAGGTGAGATTACCACATACAGATGCTCAGGTTTCTCACTGCACAAGGACACCAGGCTGAAGGGCACGTGGGGCGGAATCCAGCATACACTCTACTTGTCGAGCTAAGTGGGTGCCTTTTTACAGGCCCACGTCTGCCTGCAGAGGCACCTTTCGCTGATTCGCATGGAAGATTTCTGTGGTCTGGGTACAGCCCAGTTAAAGACGGAACAGGATGAGTATTGTATCAGGATGCGTGTCCACTGCTGCAAACCGGAAACCACCCGCATGTGTGCATATAGAACACGGGTGGAAGAAAGTACCGCCCAACAAGATAATGAAAAAGCATGGAGCACCAACAAGAATGAAGTCGACCTAGGGGATGTCAGAAAAAATACTAAATGAAAGAAGCAAACTATGCCAGGCTGTTCTCCGGATCACTGCGAGATCCCCACGCATGCTCCTTGGACGAGGCTCAACCATCCCCTTGATTTTCTGCTTACATTTTCATTTTCCCTCATGTTTTTCTGAGTATTTTCCCTGTGGATGGTTGGAAGTCAGCCATCCGGCCCTGGATAGCTGTATTTATCGTATTTATTTATTTATTATTTATTTATTTATTTATTTATTTTAAGTAATCTCTATATGCAACATGGGGCTCGAACCCACAACCCCAAGATCAAGAGTCATACGCTCCACCGACAGCCAGCCAGGAGTCCCTGTATTTAGTTTCAATTAACAGAAAACATAAATCTCAGACATAGAAACTATTCTGTATATATAAAGTAAGGGGCTTTTTTTTTTTAAGCAAACGGAACCTATTCATGTAAAATACACACATACGTATGTACTTATGTTGTTCCCAGGGGCTTAGAGAAGGTTCACCTTCTGTGTGTTGGAAAGGGAAAGGAAAGCCTGTTAACTCCCCCCTCCCCCACTTCAGCGTCATTTGACGTGTTACCACTGGCATGTGTTATTTTTGTAACAAAACGAAACAGAGTGTGTAGTAGTTCCTTGTATTACCCACGCTAATTTTCTGTGTGTTGGAAATCACATCAAAAATTTTTAAAAACTTACGTATGTAGAAGCAAAACAAAATGAGGGCAATGAAGGTTTTGAACCGCCCCGCATAAAAATATTCAGGTGAAAAAGGGAGCGTGGGCTCAAGTTCAGGGGTGGGGGTGCTGGGTGTGACTTTCCTCTGGGCTCTGGGATCAGCAGCCCTTCTTCACTTGATAATTCAGGACCTGGCGGAGTTTGAGCCTGAGGCCAGGGCTCCGATGTAGGGCCTTCAGGGAGTCTGTGGACCCCCTGATTTTAGGAAAACATTTACGTGTGCATTTTTGTGTGTCTGTAGCTCTTACTGGAATCTCAAGAGGGTCTGCCATGTAAAAGAGGTTAAAATCCGTGACTTTATCTTTAAGTTCTGTTTGTTCGGAGAAATGATTTCAGTGAGCTCACCTCCCTGCTGAAAACTCTAGCAACAGGAGTGGCTTGTGACCGTATTAATGTATTCATTATAAGATAATTTACAAGAAAACAGGAAAACCTAGAAAGTCATCCTAGCTGAGACCATCATTTTTTACCTTCTTGTCTTCATTTCTACTCTCTGAAAGTTCTACCGTGAAGACACATTATTTTGGCAATAATAAAATGTTATTATGAATACATTTATTATTGTAAATATAAATATGTATATAGATAGGTGCATACACCAAGCACTGGGGGGAACCACGCCCAAAATATGAACAGTGTTTATGCCTGAGTGACGAGATTGTGGGTTTTACACTTTCTTCTTTGTCAGGAGTTCCTATTTTGAAGTTATTTCGAAGCAAGAAATCACTTCCCTGCTGGTGATCTGTTTTAAGATCTTTTTATTCTACCCCACAACTGGCACCCCCACACCCTGGCCCCCTTACCACCCCTCTCGGCCCCAAGCGGCCCTATACTCATCCCCTTGTTTGGGGAAAGAGGGGAACCAGGACAGGGGGCTTGCCCAGGCATGCCGGGCTGACTTTCTTTTGGGGCCCAGCCCCTGAGTCACTTGGGAAAACCTTAAACACACACTCTGGACACTTTCCTCCCTCTCCCACCCTGCGCTCCCCTGGGGGAGAGAGAGGGTTGAAAGAGCCAGCCAGCCAGAGTTAGGCTAGGCCAGGCTCAGACAGGCTAACGGGAGGAGGGGGCTTCCCAGAATCATGGATTTATTCGGCATTGGAGAAGCTGGGTGAGGATCTAGGGGTTTGGGCGCCAGGCTGTCTGAGCTCCGATTCCAGCCCCACTATTCCCCCCAAGCCAGTGCCCTCACTCCCCAGGGCTCCCTTTGCCTCCTCTGCAAAGTGGCCTCGTGATGGTACCAACAAGGAGGTTGTATGATAGACATATTAAGGAGAAAAAGTATACACTACCCCCCCCCTTGAAAAAGTCATCCGAATGCATATCATTTCACGGTAGGCCAAGCAAGCACACTGTAACCTCTGTACGCCGCGGCCACACGGTTGTAGGCTTTGGCTGGTAAAGGAAAACACGAGACCCCTTTGTCAGGATTGGTCTTGTACCGCGTGGGTGTGCAAGTGTGTACGGTCTTCAATGAAAGGATTCATCCCGAGGTTCACAACTGTAAAATCCCAGCGAGGTACTTCATGTCCAGCGCCTAGGTTCATGCCCAGCATGAAAATCACACTCAGCATGCAAATACTTATTTCTGAGAGCAGCTTGACCTCCTGCACCCCCACTCCCACCCCCCCCCAAACCCCACACGGCCAGGCCTGGAGCCACTCTGAGTCCTCATCCACCACTGTGTCCAGCTTGCATGAGGGGGAAGGGCTGCTGCTATTCCCCAGATAAGTGCCCCAGCTGATTCTCTCCCAGAAATAGAATGTCAACGGGGTAGGGGGCTTGTGGAAGAAATCCCAGAACTCCACAACTTCTAGCTAGAAGTAGTGTCCCAGTAACGAGTCAAAAGGGGGAGTAGGGTCACTGGGTGTGCGTCCCTAAAGCGCCATTCCTCCAGCTGGGATGCTCTTCCTCCTCCTCGTTTGGTGACCCCCAACTTGTCTCGAGCTTATGCATCATCTCCTCCAGGAAGCCGTCCTTGCCCACCCTCCCCCCAGGCTGAGTCAGGGGCCTCCGGGGCTCCCTTGCACCCTGCTTACCTCATCACAGCACTTGGCTCCATCCAGTATAATCACCTGTTTCCTTGCCCAACCCTCCCCTCCCCCTTGCACCTTCCCACCTCGTAGAGATCAGGGAGGAAGGCAGGGAGTGGGTTTTATGGTCTGTATCTCCGGCATCTAGCACGGGGCTCAGAGAGGGCCTTCGTAATCTGGTACGTTAGTAAATGCCTGACTCTTAGCACAACAATTTATAGGAGAAAGGTCATGAGTCTGGGCTGTGGATCCTGACAAAGCAAGACCCAATCCCAGTTCTAGTCTCCTTGGACCATAGATAAGTAATTTCCTCCTTGGGCTTTTTTGTTCTCATGGGTAAAAGGGGGCTGATGACAATCCCCACGGTGCAGGTGTGGCCAGGGTTAAATGCAAAATGTACTGCAAGGAATTAGCTCAGTGCCTGCTGCACACAGCAGGTGCTCCATAAATGCCCTTGTGCTCCTGTTTCCTCAGCGGCCATAACGCCATAGCATGGCAGCTGGAACTCTCCACCCGCCCAGGAGCTTGGGGACAATGAAGGGCTCACCCAGGGGGGACCCAGGGAGCCAGGCCTCCTGAGTGGCTCGCTTCCTGACCTGGATTCATGGCTCCTTCTGAGAAAAGAGGCGACACCCTGGCTCACCCTTCCTGGGCCTCAAAGCCTGGGGCTCCCTCTCTCCTTGCCAAAAATTAGCCTATCTTGCCCTGTGAAACTCAGGTGGGTGACTCAGAGACCAGGCAGGCCACCTTGCTTGCTGCTCTCAGGGCCGGGCTCATGGGCAAGGCCAAGGCGTGGGCCATCCACACACACCCAGGGCCGTGGGACCCCAAAGCAGCTGGGGGCACCCCTTCCTCCCTCTCAGAACAGCCAGGGAAGCCCACCTCCCCCACCCCTTTCTCCTCTTTCCTTTTATTCCCACTTGTCTGGCCTGTTGTTGTCTCACGGAGGTGAAATGTGAGATCTGTCCTTAGAAATTGTCACGTTTGTCTAGGGGCTGACAGAAGTAACCCAGGGAGTGAGGAGAAGGGGGGCTGGGTTCGGGGCACCACACACATTTGGCTTTTCACCAGTTCCTCCCCCTCCAACCCCAACTGCCCTCCCACAGGGGACAGCGGGGCCAGATCACACCTAAAACACAACAGTTGTTTCTGGAAATAGTCTGGGAAGGTCTTCCTATAGCAGCCATTCTCCAAAGGTGGATTCCTTGGGGCCCCAGAGACACTTTGGGGGTTCCACAGGTCAAAACAATTTTCCTAATAGTATTGAGACATTCTTTGTCTTTTTCATTCTCGTTCTCTGACAAAACTCATTTTCTGGAGTCTTCCAGAAGGTCCGGCATGTGGATTGCAACAGTGCAACATATTGAATGCAGTAGTGGCCACAAGAAAACAGACATTGAAGAGGTCTGCAAAAATCAGAAAACAACGCCACTCTTCTGGCTATGTTTTTTCTTATTTGGAAAATATCATTTCTTTTTTAAAAATTTTTAAATTTTTTTAAATTTTTAAAAATTTTTTATTTTTTTTTAAAGATTTAATTTATGCATTTGAGAGAGAGAGAGCACAAGCAGGGAGAGTGGCAGACAGAGGGAGAAGCAGGCTCCCCGCTGAGCAAGGAGCGGGATGTGGGGCTCGATCCCAGGACCTGGAGATCACGACCTGAGCCGAAACCAAGAGTCGGATGCTTCACCGACCGAGCCATCCAGGCGCCCCTGCAAAATATCATTTCTTATAAAAATATGTTTTCATGTCAGCGTCTAATGAGTTTATTACCCTTACTTTAAATCAGGGTTTGTCAACCTCGGCACGATTGCCATTTCGGACCAGGTAATTCTGTTGTGGGGCCGTCCTGTGAAGGAAGGGTAACGGCAGCACCTCGCTGACGTCCGCTCACTAGTTGCCAGTAACACTCCCTAACCCCAGTCGTGATGAACAAAAATGTCTCCAGACATCGCCAAGTGTCCACTGGAAGGCAAAACTGCCCCCGACTGAGAACTACTGCTTTGAATGAATTATTGAATGAATGATTACTACAATTTCTCAGATTTCATTTCTGACGTGAAAATTAGCAACAGATGTAACCTACAAAAACTCTCAGTAATGCTTACGAACGTCAAGTGGTCCCGAGACCAAGAAGTCCTAGTGACACACAAGCCATCATGCGCTTACTGATAAGGACAGAGGGTGGCCTGCCCCAGACGGGTTTGAAGGCCTGCTCCCACAGAGGGAGGGCAGGGATGCTCAGCCCTCTAGCAGGGTGCTGCGGGAGACGTGAGTCAGCCTCCCCAGGGGGAGGGGGCTATGTTTTCCCTTTTAAATAATATTTATTTTGTTTTTTAAAAAATGGAAATCAGCACAGAGGGTAGAAAACATGCAAAAACACAAGGGGTGAGAAAGAACCCCCAATTATTCCACCACCCAAGGAATAAATACTCGTCACATCTACAAAGTTGTGGCCCAGCCTAGTACAGCGAGCCCTGTGAGATGGCTTTCTCCCTCCCCTCAGCTCAGTGGGCCCCTCCCGAGATTTTCCAAAGTAACTTAAGTCGCTGTCTGTGGACCAGGCAGTAGGTGACTGGCCACGTGGCGAGACTTCTAGAAGAACCACAAAGCCAGCTGCCTTCCAGGATTCTCACCTGCCCCAAAGCGGTCCTGGCCACTGCTGGCCAGTGCCCAAAAGCACGCCATTTGAGCAGCAATTCGGGGCTCTGCTCCCTAGCAGATGTCCTAGAGGTGTTTGCGACCTTCCAGCCTAAAGCCCTCAGGTCCCCGTTGTCTACAAGTCTGCGTTGAGTTAATGACAGCTCCCAAGGACTTACTGCGCTTGCTACGTACCAGGCACTGAGCTAGGTGCTTTACCAATCCTAACTCACTTCATCTCACCACCTACCATAAGGTGGGCATTATTACCTCATTTTACAGATGAAGAAAACAAGCCCCGGAGCAGCTAACTAACTTGCCCAAAGCCACACAGCCAGCACCAGTAGATTTGAACCCACTCCTGATGACACCAAAATCTGTGTTCCTAGATGCACACATGTCCCTTATAGATCCCTACCTGCTCCTTCAGTCTCTTCTCCCAGGAACATCAACAGCAAGGGCTTTGGACACAGACAGATTCCAACCTTGACTTCCTCTTAAAATAGCTGTGTGACTTGGAGAAAGTCACTCAGCCTCTCTGAGCCTCCGTTGCCCCACCTACAAAATGAGAGTGGTAATAATCCTGATCTCATAGGTTGTTGTGAGGACTCAGTGATGTAAAGCATGCTAAACCCTTAGCCCTGAACATGGCCATGAGCACATGTTCAGTAAAAGAAAAGAAAAAAAATATCCTTGACCTGACCACACCAAGATGCTTGCGGGAGCCACTCGGCCTTTGTATGCATTGTTCCCTCCACCTGGAATGTCCTCCGCTCCTTCACCTTGAACCCTATTCGTTCTTCAAGAGCTTGCTCAGACTCCATCTCCTCTTCAAAGTCTTTCTTCCCCTCCCTCTACTCAGCCTCAGCGCTCCTTCCCCGGACACCTACAGCCGTGGTCTTAGAAACGCAGGCCTCC
>NC_048219.1:4245900-4277230 GCF_002007445.2 Ailuropoda melanoleuca | reverse complement strand
TTTTTAAATTTTTAAAAATTTTTTATTTTTTTTTAAAGATTTAATTTATGCATTTGAGAGAGAGAGAGCACAAGCAGGGAGAGTGGCAGACAGAGGGAGAAGCAGGCTCCCCGCTGAGCAAGGAGCGGGATGTGGGGCTCGATCCCAGGACCTGGAGATCACGACCTGAGCCGAAACCAAGAGTCGGATGCTTCACCGACCGAGCCATCCAGGCGCCCCTGCAAAATATCATTTCTTATAAAAATATGTTTTCATGTCAGCGTCTAATGAGTTTATTACCCTTACTTTAAATCAGGGTTTGTCAACCTCGGCACGATTGCCATTTCGGACCAGGTAATTCTGTTGTGGGGCTGTCCTGTGAAGGAAGGGTAACGGCAGCACCTCGCTGACGTCCGCTCACTAGTTGCCAGTAACACTCCCTAACCCCAGTCGTGATGAACAAAAATGTCTCCAGACATCGCCAAGTGTCCACTGGAAGGCAAAACTGCCCCCGACTGAGAACTACTGCTTTGAATGAATTATTGAATGAATGATTACTACAATTTCTCAGATTTCATTTCTGACGTGAAAATTAGCAACAGATGTAACCTACAAAAACTCTCAGTAATGCTTACGAACGTCAAGTGGTCCCGAGACCAAAAAGTCCTAGTGACACACAAGCCATCATGCGCTTACTGATAAGGACAGACGGTGGCCTGCCCCAGACGGGTTTGAAGGCCTGCTCCCACAGAGGGAGGGCAGGGATGCTCAGCCCTCTAGCAGGGTGCTGCGGGAGATGTGAGTCAGCCTCCCCAGGGGGAGGGGGCTATGTTTTCCCTTTTAAATAATATTTATTTTGTTTTTTAAAAAATGGAAATCAGCACAGAGGGTAGAAAACATGCAAAAACACAAGGGGTGAGAAAGAACCCCCAATTATTCCACCACCCAAGGAATAAATACTCGTCACATCTACAAAGTTGTGGCCCAGCCTAGTACAGCGAGCCCTGTGAGATGGCTTTCTCCCTCCCCTCAGCTCAGTGGGCCCCTCCCGAGATTTTCCAAAGTAACTTAAGTCGCTGTCTGTGGACCAGGCAGTAGGTGACTGGCCACGTGGCGAGACTTCTAGAAGAACCACAAAGCCAGCTGCCTTCCAGGATTCTCACCTGCCCCAAAGCGGTCCTGGCCACTGCTGGCCAGTGCCCAAAAGCACGCCATTTGAGCAGCAATTCGGGGCTCTGCTCCCTAGCAGATGTCCTAGAGGTGTTTGCGACCTTCCAGCCTAAAGCCCTCAGGTCCCCGTTGTCTACAAGTCTGCGTTGAGTTAATGACAGCTCCCAAGGACTTACTGCGCTTGCTACGTACCAGGCACTGAGCTAGGTGCTTTACCAATCCTAACTCACTTCATCTCACCACCTACCATAAGGTGGGCATTATTACCTCATTTTACAGATGAAGAAAACAAGCCCCGGAGCAGCTAACTAACTTGCCCAAAGCCACACAGCCAGCACCAGTAGATTTGAACCCACTCCTGATGACACCAAAATCTGTGTTCCTAGATGCACACATGTCCCTTATAGATCCCTACCTGCTCCTTCAGTCTCTTCTCCCAGGAACATCAACAGCAAGGGCTTTGGACACAGACAGATTCCAACCTTGACTTCCTCTTAAAATAGCTGTGTGACTTGGAGAAAGTCACTCAGCCTCTCTGAGCCTCCGTTGCCCCACCTACAAAATGAGAGTGGTAATAATCCTGATCTCATAGGTTGTTGTGAGGACTCAGTGATGTAAAGCATGCTAAACCCTTAGCCCTGAACATGGCCATGAGCACATGTTCAGTAAAAGAAAAGAAAAAAAATATCCTTGACCTGACCACACCAAGATGCTTGCGGGAGCCACTCGGCCTTTGTATGCATTGTTCCCTCCACCTGGAATGTCCTCCGCTCCTTCACCTTGAACCCTATTCGTTCTTCAAGAGCTTGCTCAGACTCCATCTCCTCTTCAAAGTCTTTCTTCCCCTCCCTCTACTCAGCCTCAGCGCTCCTTCCCCGGACACCTACAGCCGTGGTCTTAGAAACGCAGGCCTCCCGTTAAATCTTGTGTATGTCCGAGGGGCCTGGAGCCTGGAGCCTGTGTCACGATAGGCTTCCCTGTGGATGAGAACACAGCCAGCGGACACCCTGTAGGCCCACAGCACATCCTCCTACAATTACTCGTTTCCGGGACACACTGCACGCTTATTCTATTTTAAGTACTTGGCTTACACCATCTCATCTAACCCTCAAATGATCCTAGGAAGCAGATACTGTTATCACGGTGGGTTCTGTGGATTGATTCAAGCTACCTCCATCCCACCTTCCTGAAGCAGGTGCGAGAACATGCCTCAAAAACTTGCTACAATGGGGGAGGGTGTTAGAGCCCCAGGTTATCGCCAAGCTTTGAGATCCATCCCCTTGGGACAGCTTCCTGAAAGACTGGGATGCCAACACAGACTCGGTCCTTGGAGACAGCGAGTCCTTTATCGACCTTGGCTTTGCCAAAACTTCCTTAGATGCTCCCACCCAACTTTTCTCCATCTCCCCCTGGCTCGGGGTCAGACCTACTTTGCAATCTCCCAGTCTTGCCCGGTTCCCTCCCCATTTTCTCTCACTCAGGCAGCTCCCCTAGTAAGATCCTTGCATGTTTAATCCTGTCCTTGCATCTGCTCCCAAAGGACACAGACTATCTTGGTGAGAAGGTTAGAAAGTGGAAAAACTACATTTCCCAGACTCCCTTGCACCCAGGGTTCTGGCTAGGAGCTATTCTGCCAATTAGATGCCCTAGTGCGATGTTTGTAGGAGGAGGAGAGGCAGAACCCCCTTTTCCTTTTTAGTTGTTCTGCTGACCGGCAAAGGCAGGGACATAAGACATTTTTCTGCTTCAGGTTCTGGTGCCCTTTAAACACAGGTGCCAAGAAGGCTTCCGCATCTGCCTTCCTGAGACGTGATTGGCGTTAGGGGTGTGTTTTGAGCCTGACCTCAAAGCTGTCGCAGCTCCCTGGTGCGTCACTTCTCATGGTTCCCAGAGGCCCAGCCTGGAGATGGTTCCCTTCCAGTGATTCTATAAGCTTCTAATTCCCCGTGTTAAATCTCTCCTGTTTAACATGCCTTGAACGGCTCATTTCCTGCGCTAACATGGGCATAATTACGATTTCCTTTTTATACAGGAGAACACTGAGCCCAGGTGGTTATGAGACCTAGCACAGGGACAAAGTGCGCAGGGGGCAGTCAGCTGCCAGCAGTGCCCTTCGCACTGCCCCTGCTGTCGCCAGCTCCCTGCACACTGCACAGTGTTCCTTACACTGGCAACATCTGCAATCATTGGAGTGGAAGAAAACATTACTTCCCACTTTATAAATGTATTCTACTTTGTGTTTTCTTTTTTTTTTTTTTTAAGATTTTATTTATTTATGTGACAGAGAGACAGCCAGCGAGAGAGGGAACACAGCAGGGAAGTGGGAGAGGAAGAAGCAGGCTCCCAGCGGAGGAGCCCGATGTGGGACTCGATCCCGGAACGCCGGGATCACACCCTGAGCCGAAGGCAGATGCTTAACAACTGCGCTACCCAGGCACCCCTACTTTGTGTTTTCAATACAATTTTTTTTTATTCACTTCATTCCATAAGAGATTTCAGGTGCTTTTTACTTCTAGGAAAGAATCTTCCAAAATATAAATTCAATCCAATTTTGTGATGTGCTTAAGAATTGCCTTAAAATATAGGGGGCGGGGGGAATGCAAAACTCAGCAAAATCAAATGCCCAGCTCCCTGTCTACCTCTGTGTGCAAGAGGTGCCCTCTCTACACACCCTCAAGAGAACCCTCCGCCTAGAACGCCCGGACTCCTGTCCATCCTGATCACAGGGAACGAGGCCCAGAGGGATGCAGGTGCTCCATCCCTCTGTCGAAGGTCTGCCTTCTAGAGTCTGACCCAGGATATGCCTGGGAGAATCAGCTCCCTCTAGCCTTAAGGCAGGGACAGAAATGGTTCAGTACACCCCTACTCCTTGTACCCACTAACCAACACAATCCTCTTCCCTACTAAGTCCAGATGTGACCTCAGAAGCCCTCTTAACACAATGCCCCACCAAATTCACTGGCGTTGTTGGGTTCCATCCAACCCAATGGCCATCCTTGACTTGTGCCCTGTACAAGGCGACCAGCTTGGGTAATAACCTTGTCGACCCAGACTGGGGGCAAGGAGGGACAGAAACCAGGAGCCTATCAAAAATGGAGTACAGGGTCCCAGATATGGCCCTTCCTTGCTACCTCCACCTTGTGGAGAGGAAACCAGGAAGGGTGAAGTTCGGGGAATATGTCCCCAAGAACAAAGGTCATCCCCAAGGGGCCCAGCTTGGTCACTAATGGCTTCAGAGCAGCAAGTTGTGACCTTTATCCAGAATATAATCCCATCTGAGCCTCACAACAGTCTCTGTGGAGCAACCTCTTAGGAGCTCAGAGCTTATGGTGTCACGCCCTGTGAACTTGGGCACAAATCCCGGCACGGCACTCCGAGTTGTATGACCTTGGACAACCCTCACTGTCTCTGAGCCTCAGTTTCTATGCCTCTACTCGAGGTTCTCAACTGGGGGTGATTCAGCCCAGGAGCCTTGGGCATTGTCTGGAGACATTTTTGTTCATCACAACTGGGGGTGGGGGTGTTCCCGGCATCTAGTGGTTAGGGGCCGGCGATGCTGTTCACATCCTGTAATGCACAAGAAAGAATTATCTGTCCCCCATATCAACAGTGCCAAGGCTGAGAAGAAGCCCCGCTGTCTAATAAGAGGATAAGAACACCCATCCCATGGGCTGGTTGTGGGGATCAAGTGAGGAAGTGCCCAGAAGCTCCTGGCATACATGAAGTCCTTGGTGAGTAACGTCGTTGCCTCACTAAAACTCACCATAACAGCCGAAGTGGAGCCCAGAGATTCCAGTCACGCGAAATGCAAGATTGTGTGTCGCCAAGTTAGGGCAGCCTGCATAGCTAGCTGGTCATAACTTCCAGGGGACCAGGAGCCCATTGCCCATCCTGGTTTACTAGAATTCGCACTATCATGCAGTTGTGCTGAATTTTGTTATCATTCCTATTTTATGGATGTGCAGCTCAATTGCCCATTGGAATCACTCCCGCCTGAGCACTTCCCTGTCTCTGGGGGTTTCTTCATCCCCAGCTCACTTCTTCCAGTCTGGGGTGGGCTTTGAGACCACCATGGGATGCTTGTTGGATTTGTTTGTCAACCAAGAGTAACGAGGTTAAAAATGAGGATCAGAGGGTACTTCCAGGAGAAAAGTCATAGGTATTGGTGCGTGAACTTTCTATTGCCTGTTCCGTGTGTCCAGAGGCTCTTTTTTTTTTTTTTCTTGCTTCCTGGTTCACAGATTAGGCTGCCCGATATGGGGTCTGAAGATCAGAAGTATTATCGTCACCTGAATAAATTCCGTCTGCTTTGGAATGTATTATATCATTTTTTATTGTGCCTGGAAATGACTACCTTAGGTTGGACTTGGAAGAATTTGTTCAGCAAATACATTATTAGGCGTCTACTCTATGCCAGGCACAGTGAGTACAGAGAGCCAGGCAGCATGGGATCCAGACTGAGCACGTACCCCAATGTGGCAAAGAGCTATCCAACATTTCATTAATTCATCAAGAAATATTTAATAAGCACCCGTGTGTGCCAAGCATTGTTCTAGAAATTCACTAATATGAAATCCTTTTATCTTCAAAATCACCATGCAAGGGAGGTCTAATACTCCCCACTGGACAGATGAAAAGACTAAGTCAGTGGTTCAAGATCACACCTCCAGGAAGGGATGGAGTGGGACCTGAGCTCGCAGCCCCCGCCCCATCCCCTGCCCACCCAAGGCTTCCAACTCCCCCAAGAAAGTGTGGCCCGACTGCTCTCTAAGAACCTTACATGGAGCGCTTGGCTTCGTGGGCTCCCGGAGCTGTGAAACGGGTATTTTGTTAAGCCCTTTACAAACCCGCCTGGTTCCACCCTTGAGAGATACCTAAGCGCCAGCCTCCCATGACAGAGGGGAAACCCAGCAGTTCTGGGGCCCTGGGGATGCTGGCCCCGTGCCAGCTGCCTCCAGCCCTGGAGTCAAGGCCTGGCTGTGAGGTCTGAGGGCTGGCAAAGAAACAGAAGGCAGGGCGAGGGGTCAGCAATCGATCAGGACAGAGGGGAGGTTTGAAAACCTCTGCTGGGGGAGAGTTTTGTGTTCTTGCCTTGCTTAGTGGAGAAAGTGTGGACTTTGGAGCCCCAGAACCTATTCTGCCCGCTGTGAGCTGGGTAACCTCGGGCAAGCTTTATAATCGCTCTGTGCCTCAGTCTCTCTGTTTATAGGATGGGGATGAGAAGCCCTACCTGTAGGACTAAATTAAATCACATCCTCCTGTACTTGGCACAATTCGCCGGGAATAATTGAAAGGGCAGCCCCTGGTCATGCCCCATCTTCCCTCAGATACTGACAGCAGATCTCGCTCGTAGATCACGGAACCTTCCCCAGCAGTCACAGCCTCAGACTTGTGCGAGCAGCTGCCTCCGACAGAATTGACATGTGTCCTGATAACCTATTACAAGGCTGGTGATTTAAAGCAAACATTCCATTGCATCTCACGCTCCTGTGGGCTGGACATCCAGGCAGGGGGCAGTGGGGCCACGATTTAGCTCTACGTGGCATGGTGGCTTGGTCCAGTGGCAGCTGGGCTTCTTTGAAGCTTCACCCACATTCCTGGCAGTTCTGTGGGGGCGGCGGTGGGGCTGGGCTCAGCTGGGCGGCGCCCCCTCTCCACGTGGTCTTGGGGCCTCTGTGCCGGGTTTCACCAGCCAAGATCGTAAGTGCTGCCGCCGTGGCAGCTCGAGGCTCCCGTGACAGCGCATAGAAGCTACAGTCTCTCAGGGCCCGACCCAGGACCTGGAAGGGCATCCCTTCTGCTATATTCTGGTGGTCAGAGCTGTTGTCATGGGCCCACCCAGGCTCAAGGGGACTTAAACCCTGCCTCCCTGTAAGAGCAATGTCGCAGAATTTGCAGCCATCTCTAATCTGCTATAGCAGGGGATGTGACATTTGTCTGTGAAGCTTCTGAAACCATCACCAAACTGCAGGGCCCTTCTCAACCCTCCTTAGGCACCCACTGTCGCTGTCTGGATATATGCAGAACCTTGTCCCTCCCCGGCTCTGTGCAGAGCCCAGACACAAGCAGACCCGTGTCCCTGATTTCTGGGAGCTCACTGCGGAGCTGGGAAAACCAGGCCCAAGGGACTCAGCCAGAGAGAGAGATACAGACGCGTCGGAGGCCCAGAGGAGGGAAAGAGGGTCTGGATAACATTTGAACTGTGATTTAAAGACAGATGACACCTACAGCTGGATTCCCACATTTACCAAGCATTTACCGGGTGCCTGTCTGTGGCCACGAGGACACAGCAGCAGCGGGCAGGACAGGGCCCCTCTCCCAAGAAGCTGACCATTCTGGTTGGGGAAGGCTGTGAATAGGCAAGATTGTAAACAAATAAAGAGCAGAGTTTCGATCGTGATAAAGGCCACGAAGAGAATAAAGTGGGATAAAGGGACAGAGGGTAACTGGGGCGGGGGCGGATGCTGTAGGGGGGAGTCGGGCGGGCCTCCCGGGACCACAGGGGAGCAGGAATGGAGGCACCAGCCAGGCAAACGCCAAGGCCGGAGGCCGGTGGCAAGAGGGTCACAGTTCCGTCTGAGGAAGAGGCCGGTGCGGATGGTGTCCGCTGGCATGAATGCCCTGCCTCGGAGTTTGTGATGGACTCAAGTTTGACTGAGTTTACTGTAAGGAGACCCCTCGGACTGCTGTCTGGACCGCGGATTAGACCAGGAGGAGTGGGGCGGGGAGGCCAGGGAGGGAAGAGGCTGCTGCAGTGTCCACGGGAGGATTTGGGGTGCAAGAGTGGAAGTGGGGAGAAGGGCTACTTTGGGGTGGTTTGGGAGGTACCAAAAGCATTTGCCAATGAGCAATGTGGGGTGTCAAAATCAAAGATGACTGAAGAGTTTGGGGCCCCCCTGAAGTGGGTGGAGGGACGGGGCGCCGTTCCCCGACACGAGGAGCCTGGGAGGAGGAATGTAGCCCAAGTCAAATGGGGCTAAGTGACAAGTCGTGGCGTTGGTACGTGCAGGCCAGCGGTGCCCCTCTGGCGTGCGTTCTTTATCGGGCCCAAGGCCGGGAAAGTCATAATGACCAGCATCACTTACTGAGCACTTACTATGTCCAAGCACCCTCCGAAGCCTTACGTGTGTTAATAACTCATTCATTCCTTGCCTCAGACCTGGCAGTGGTACTATTATCATCCTAGCAGGCTGAGGCACAGAGAGGGAAGTAACTTGCCTGCGGTCACACAGCTGCTGAGCTAGGACTCCCATCCTGGTGGTTCCGCTCCAGAGCCCACACTCTTTCCCACCATTCCGCCAGAAGCCCAGGGCTCGGTGGGAGGGAGGAGGATGGCCCAGCCCAGCTGTGCACCCCCGGGCCATTTCTGAGGTCTCCCACTCCTGCGATGGGAGATTAACACTCTGGGAACTGCAGACAGCAGGGATGGGGTGGGCGGTGGGGAGGGACCAAGGAAGAAAATACAGGACACATTCTTGGCTTGCGGCCAGCTGAGAAAGTTAAAATCAAGGCCAAGAAAATCTCCTTTGGGGGCCTGGTGCTATTCTGCAAGGTGTTGCCTTTCTCCTCAGCTATATTTGCTTTGCCAAACTGGAACACTTTTCTGAAATACAGCGGCCTAGGAGGCCTGGGGCTGTTTGCCGAGGGAACAGGGCCAGGGCAGGCGGGGAAAGCTGAGGGCAGGGCACTGCATCACCCCGGAGGCCCGCCCGTACGGCCCGCTCCCAGAGGAGAGCCACTGAGGCAGCGAGAAAGGGCGGGACAGAGACACAGATGGCGGGAAGAGCACGGGAGGCAGGAGGCAGGGGACCTCCCTGGTCACCTTTCTACACTGATGACCCCCACCCCAGGCTTTCTAAATCCGCCTGCCCACTCCATTGGACCACTGGGATGTCTCACTGATTTCTCAAATTTAGTATGTCCCCATACTTTTTTTTAAATTTTTTTTAAAGACTTTATTTATTTATTCGACAGAGATAGAGACAGCCAGCAAGAGAGGGAACACAAGCAGGGGGAGTGGGAGAGGAAGAAGCAGGCTCATAGCGGAGGAGCCTGACGTGGGGCTCGATCCCATAATGCCGGGATCACGCCCTGAGCTGAAGGCAGACGCTTAACCGCTGTGCCACCCAGGCGCCCCTAGTATGTCCCCATACTTAACTCTGACCATCACGCCCCCATCCCTGCTCACCCCCAGGCTCCCCAGGCCATTAAAAGTTGCTCAAATCCGGGACACCTCAGTGGCTTGGTTGGGGAAGCATCGGAGTCTTGATTTTGGCTCAGGTCATGATCTCAGGGTTGTGAGATCGAGCCCCACGGTGGAGTCGCAGGTGGGGCTCCGCTCTGGGCATGGAGCCTGCTTAAGGCTCTGTCTCCCTCTCCCTCTGCTCTTCCCCCCACCTCATGAGCATTGGCGCTTCTCCCCCAAATAAATAAATAAATAAATATCGCTCAGATCCAAAACCCAGGAGTCATCCTGGCTTCCTCTGTATCCCTCACGCCCCACACCCTATTCGTTAGCACTTCCTGTGGTTCTGCTGTTGAGATTTACCCCATCTGATCACCTCTCAGCGCCCTGCAGCATGGTCCACATGACCGGCCACTTCTCACCACTCGTCTTGCCACCNCACTTCTCACTAGTCGTCTTGCCACACTGCCACAGTCCATCTGCATGTGCTGGACAGAGCGGTATTGTAGGACTCTCCCGCTCGGAACTTCCAGGGGGCTTCCCATCACATCAGGACTAAAAGTCACTTTTTTCGCCACGACCTCAAGATCCCCTGTGATTGGTTCCTGCTCCACTCTCCTTCGGCTCCAGCTCCCACCGTCAGTCACCCTTGCTCGCTCTGCGCTAGGCACTTGGGCCTGTCATCTGGACCTTCTGCTTTCACTGTCTCCTCTTCCTGGAATGTTGTCCCCCCAAGAACTTCCTGTGACTCCCTCCTTCCCATGATCCAGGCCTCAGTTCAAATGTCACCTCCTCAGAGAGGCCCTCTATGACCAACCATGGACAATCACTCTCTATCCCTTTTCCCTCAATTTTTTTTCTTTATAAGACATATCATATTCTGAAATTGTCAGATGTATTTATTACCTTCCCTGGTAGAATGTTGGCAACTGGAGATCAGGGACTGAGTCTGTCTCGTTCCCCGCTGTTCCCTCAGCACTGAGAACCGTGGGCAACACACGGCTGGTGCTCAGGGTACTTCTGCTCACTTGGTGATGAGTATGCTTTGCAGGGGCGCACTCTGTCCCCCGGGTCTCTCCTGTGTAACCAAGGCACCTGACCCCCACCTGCAAGGCCCTGTCTACCTCTAACCTTGCCTGTGACCCTTATTTCCAGAACCACAGAAGGCCAGATGGAAGATTTAGCAGTGAATGCTAAAGAGCAAATGATACAAACATAATTTTCTGCAGATGGTAAAGGAAGGGTTGGGGTCCCGGAAGGAAGAGGTCAGGTGTGAGACGTGTCGGTGGAAGAGCTGGGTTCGAGTCCAACACCCTGGCCGTTCCCTTGCTCAGTGATCTTAGACAAAGCAACTTGCCCCTCAAAGCTTCAGTTTCCTCCTCTGTAGAAAGATGATGATACTTCAAGCCCCACTTACTTCGCAAGGTCACAGGGAGGGTCAAACAAGAACATGTGATACAAACCAACATTTCATGAACACGTATGTGCTAAATCAAATAAATTCCAACAAACTTTTACAGAGTGTCTGAGAGCCAGACGTTATGCTGGGGTTTGGAGGGGGGGCGGGCATGGGGAGCTGCCCTTGCCCCCAAGGAGAAGGATAATCACGTAAATGTGCACCCACCAACAGTGAGGAGTGCACTGGGGGGTGGGAGGCACCCTCTGAGAGCCTAGTCCGGGGGTGGGTCAGGGAGGGCTTCCTTGAGGAAGTGCCATCTGGGTTGAGAGATGAAGAATAAGCAGGAGTTAAGTAGGTGAAGGGGCGGAATGCGGGCTGGAAAGGGCATTTCAGGTAGAGGACACGGCTCCTGCAAAGGTCCTGAGGTGAGGAAGAACACACAGAATGCAGGGGACCCAAAGAGAATTGATGTGGCTGCAGAGATGGGGGGGAGAACATGCACAGAAGGAGCCGGCAAGGTAGGCAGAGGCCAGATCCTGTGGGGTCCTGCGGGGGCACGGGAAGGATTCTGTCTCTATCCTAAGGGCAGTGTGACCTCACAGGGGTTTTTTGGGGAGAGGTGGGGGTAATGACATAAGGAGATGTCATTTTTAAAGGCACCTCCAGCTATTGTAAGAAGAAAAATTGGGGAGCAGCAGGGTGACTGTGGGAAGACAGCTGAGAGACTACTGCACCCATCCTAGCAAAAGCAGATGGAGCTGAGATGGGAGTAGGAACTCGCACATACTGTGTTCAGGAGTCAGGGAAGACATGTGTCTGGTTGAGGGAGAGACTGGGTGGAGGGACAGAGGAAGGAACTGGACAGTGAGGGCAGGGCTAAGCAGCAGGCTGAGGGACACTGGCAATCACATCCTCCAGCACCTTCAACTGACTGAGGTCAAAGACGGAAGATGACTTGTCCAGGGAGCCTTGCAAGCACAGCCGGGGCAAGGACCCCCAGACCGTTGAGAGGCTAGCGTTTAAGCCAAGGATTCAGTCACCTTCATTCTCTGGCCTCATCTGGGCAGCGATAAGCATGCTGGGTCCATTAGCCAGGAGCATGCTGTGCGTACCACTCCCCTGGGAGTCACCCCAACCCTTTGCTCTGGCCAGTGGGGGGCAACTCTGGCAGCCCAGCCCCCATTTCCAGGTGACAGGCTCTGAGGCAGTGTTCTGGACAGGAGCCGCAGGCCTCCCCTGGACTGGCTGGTGGGCAGTGGGCAGCCAGCTCATTCACCAGTGGCCAAGGAGGTACTGGTCAAAGCCACCCATACGACAGAGGCAGTTCCTGGCTGGCGAGAGCCTCGGCGAAAGTCACGCCTGACGAGCATTGCCTGCTTTTGTCATTTGAAATCATCTGTTTCCAATTTACTCTTCTGTGCCTGGCCTTTCCAGACACCTCACAGCAAGCATAGCCCTTTCAGAATAGTTTTTGCTAACAACATAATAAAACAAATCATATTTGTTATAAACAACATAAATAATGTTAGTCTTCATTTTATTTTCAATTTGATTACGATTTGCCGTTTTATGCGATCTATAAGTCTTTTAAAGCACTCTCTTAGATCACCATGATAACTCAGCTCCGGTGGAGATCAAACCCGCAGCTCCGGAGCGTGACCGGCCAGCCTGAGACAGATCCAGGTTCTCGCCGAGCAATCCGCGCGGGATCAGGACGGCGCGGAGTCCTCACTGGGTAAGAGCTGAGGCTCAGGATACCGCCGAGTTCTGACTGAAGAGCCGCTAGGGATTAGGTAATTATCGAGTTCTGATTGGTTGGTAAGTAGAGATCGGGGCTTCACTGACTTTAATTGGATGTCTTGTCCAGGAAGAGGGCGTTGCTAAATTCTGATTGGCTGAATGTACTTCCACCGGGATATCCCGGGCCGAGTCCTGAGACACCTGCACAGGGCGGCACGTTGCAGAAACCTATTTTTGGCAACTTGAAGCTGCTCACGTTTCTATTTCTCATGATATGTTCCCACTTTTACTGTTCTAATTAATGTCTGACAACTTCCAGAAAAGAGCTGGATTTTGCGCACAGAAAGTCCCAGACCTGTTTTGTCTTCCTCCAAAGAAGGCTGAAAGAGCCCATAATTTTGTTGGTAATAAACACCACTGCTCTTAATTGATGAAGGCTCCCGTTTGTGGGGTGCCTACCATAGGCCAGGGGCTGTGCCTGACACGCATTTTCTCACGTGATCCTCATAACAACCCTAGGAGGTGAACTGTATGGTTATCCCCATTTCACAGATGAGGACACCGAGATTTTGAGAGAGCAAAAGGCTTGGCCGAAGATATGCAGCAAGTTAGAGTCTGAGTTGGGATTCACACTCAGAACTGCCCGATTTCAAAGTTCCGATCTTTACCTTAAGCTGTTCTCAATTTGCCAATAAAACCAAAATGTGATCCCGGACAGTGGCCAGCGTTCTGCTTCCTCCCCGCAGACGGGAAGGGTGTTCACTGCGGTCCAGTCGGCCTACACTCAGCGCGAGTGAATCCACAACGCCGTCAAAATAGCGGGACACTTCCAATATGGTTGGCAAGCAGCTGCTGTCTTAAGCCCCCCCAAAGCCTCTCGCCACCCCCCTCAACACCCGAGAGATCCTGTCTCCTACCCTCCAGTCTTTCAGGTCTCCTCACAGTTCAGCGGGTAAAGGACTCAAGCCCAGCTCACTGGGGTTTTTCACTACATCTTGACCTCTAACAAAGGCACACCTCGGGGACACTGCAGGTCCTGTTCCAACCACTGCAATAAAGCAAGTCCAGTGAATGTGCGGGTTTCCTAAGAGCATATAGAAGTTCTNTCACTGACTTTAATTGGATGTCTTGTCCAGGAAGAGGGCGTTGCTAAATTCTGATTGGCTGAATGTACTTCCACCGGGATATCCCGGGCCGAGTCCTGAGACACCTGCACAGGGCGGCACGTTGCAGAAACCTATTTTTGGCAACTTGAAGCTGCTCACGTTTCTATTTCTCATGATATGTTCCCACTTTTACTGTTCTAATTAATGTCTGACAACTTCCAGAAAAGAGCTGGATTTTGCGCACAGAAAGTCCCAGACCTGTTTTGTCTTCCTCCAAAGAAGGCTGAAAGAGCCCATAATTTTGTTGGTAATAAACACCACTGCTCTTAATTGATGAAGGCTCCCGTTTGTGGGGTGCCTACCATAGGCCAGGGGCTGTGCCTGACACGCATTTTCTCACGTGATCCTCATAACAACCCTAGGAGGTGAACTGTATGGTTATCCCCATTTCACAGATGAGGATACCGAGATTTTGAGAGAGCAAAAGGCTTGGCCGAAGATATGCAGCAAGTTAGAGTCTGAGTTGGGATTCACACTCAGAACTGCCCGATTTCAAAGTTCCGATCTTTACCTTAAGCTGTTCTCAATTTGCCAATAAAACCAAAATGTGATCCCGGACAGTGGCCAGCGTTCTGCTTCCTCCCCGCAGACGGGAAGGGTGTTCACTGCGGTCCAGTCGGCCTACACTCAGCGCGAGTGAATCCACAACGCCGTCAAAATAGCGGGACACTTCCAATATGGTTGGCAAGCAGCTGCTGTCTTAAGCCCCCCCAAAGCCTCTCGCCACCCCCCTCAACACCCGAGAGATCCTGTCTCCTACCCTCCAGTCTTTCAGGTCTCCTCACAGTTCAGCGGGTAAAGGACTCAAGCCCAGCTCACTGGGGTTTTTCACTACATCTTGACCTCTAACAAAGGCACACCTCGGGGACACTGCAGGTCCTGTTCCAACCACTGCAATAAAGCAAGTCCAGTGAATGTGCGGGTTTCCTAAGAGCATATAGAAGTTCTCTTTACACTATACCTTAGTCTGTTAAGGGTGCAATAGCATTGTATCTGTAAAAACGATGAGCATGTCTTTAAAAAATATCCTATTGCTAAACAGTGTTACANTTAGGTAATTATCGAGTTCTGATTGGTTGGTAAGTAGAGATCGGGGCTTCACTGACTTTAATTGGATGTCTTGTCCAGGAAGAGGGCGTTGCTAAATTCTGATTGGCTGAATGTACTTCCACCGGGATATCCCGGGCCGAGTCCTGAGACACCTGCACAGGGTGGCACGTTGCAGAAACCTATTTTTGGCAACTTGAAGCTGCTCACGTTTCTATTTCTCATGATATGTTCCCACTTTTACTGTTCTAATTAATGTCTGACAACTTCCAGAAAAGAGCTGGATTTTGCGCACAGAAAGTCCCAGACCTGTTTTGTCTTCCTCCAAAGAAGGCTGAAAGAGCCCATAANAAATTCTGATTGGCTGAATGTACTTCCACCGGGATATCCCGGGCCGAGTCCTGAGACACCTGCACAGGGTGGCACGTTGCAGAAACCTATTTTTGGCAACTTGAAGCTGCTCACGTTTCTATTTCTCATGATATGTTCCCACTTTTACTGTTCTAATTAATGTCTGACAACTTCCAGAAAAGAGCTGGATTTTGCGCACAGAAAGTCCCAGACCTGTTTTGTCTTCCTCCAAAGAAGGCTGAAAGAGCCCATAATTTTGTTGGTAATAAACACCACTGCTCTTAATTGATGAAGGCTCCCGTTTGTGGGGTGCCTACCATAGGCCAGGGGCTGTGCCTGACACGCATTTTCTCACGTGATCCTCATAACAACCCTAGGAGGTGAACTGTATGGTTATCCCCATTTCACAGATGAGGATACCGAGATTTTGAGAGAGCAAAAGGCTTGGCCGAAGATATGCAGCAAGTTAGAGTCTGAGTTGGGATTCACACTCAGAACTGCCCGATTTCAAAGTTCCGATCTTTACCTTAAGCTGTTCTCAATTTGCCAATAAAACCAAAATGTGATCCCGGACAGTGGCCAGCGTTCTGCTTCCTCCCCGCAGACGGGAAGGGTGTTCACTGCGGTCCAGTCGGCCTACACTCAGCGCGAGTGAATCCACAACGCCGTCAAAATAGCGGGACACTTCCAATATGGTTGGCAAGCAGCTGCTGTCTTAAGCCCCCCCAAAGCCTCTCGCCACCCCCCTCAACACCCGAGAGATCCTGTCTCCTACCCTCCAGTCTTTCAGGTCTCCTCACAGTTCAGCGGGTAAAGGACTCAAGCCCAGCTCACTGGGGTTTTTCACTACATCTTGACCTCTAACAAAGGCACACCTCGGGGACACTGCAGGTCCTGTTCCCAACCACTGCAATAAAGCAAGTCCAGTGAATGTGCGGGTTTCCTAAGAGCATATAGAAGTTCTCTTTACACTATACCTTAGTCTGTTAAGGGTGCAATAGCATTGTATCTGTAAAAACGATGAGCATGTCTTTAAAAAATATCCTATTGCTAAACAGTGTTACACATCATCTATCTTCAGCGAGTTGTAATGACTGATCCCAGTTCCCCATAACAAATATAATAATAATGAAAAAGCTTGAAATATTGTGAGAATTACCAAAATGTGACACAGGGGCACGAAGTGAGCAAAAGCTGTCAGGAAAATAGCAATGATAAATAGACTTGCTTGATGCAGGGTTGCCACAACCCTTCAATTTGTAAAAAAATAAAAATACATAAATAAAATTTTAAAAATGAGGTATCTACGAAATACAACAAAGCAAAGTGCTATAAAGTGAGGTATGCCTGCATATTGGTCAATGCCTGTGCCATGTGGGTTGATAAATATTTTGAACATCACTCCAGGTAATGTAAGATCCATGGCTTGGGACGTTCTCATCAATTAACCCACCAAATGACTTAGATATCCTTCTTTCCAGAATCATCTCACCAATTGTTTTGAGAATGTGCTGACGTCTAGCATGGAAAGGCTTATTACGTAAAGTTAGCCCTCGGTCCAGGGGAGTATGTTGTGTTGTTGTTATAAGTTATTGTTAAGCTGGGTCAGCCCTTTCTAGAATATTCTGTGTCCCAGCATTTCTCAAAGTGTCCTCAGTAGCAGTCTAGGCCTATGAGATGCTCCACTGTAAAAAAAAGTTGTGAGATCAAGAAAATTTGGGAAACCGTGGGTGCTCAGAGATTCACAATATTAAAGATCTGAGAAGGTTTGCCAAACAGAAATTGGCAACCCATAATCCCACAGTCCCAAATCTATTTGACCACAGGACTCCCTTGTTCCAGTGGGAGAGTCAGGTGGGTGGGTTAACATCAATAGGCATCCAGTAGAATTCATTTTGAAAAGATCTGTTCCTGGCAAAAAACAAGATAGGATGATCAAATGATACGTGTGTGGGGGTGTGTGTGTGTGTTTCATCTGCAAATTCCTGCTGACAGCCATTTCCAAAGAGGGACGGAACATCTGAGCATGAGATGGAAGACAGGTGGGGCCTCCTGCAATGTGCATGCTCACTTCTGTGATGTGGAGGCTCATGACTGGACTGTGAGTTTACACCAAGCTGGGTCTCAGTCTCACCTCCTTCCCTCCCAGAGGATGCAAAGTGATGCCGGGCGATGCAGGATAGAATCAATCCAGGAAGGCTTCCTGGAGGAAGGGGGTGGTGAGCCAGCTCTTTAGGAGGGGTGGGGCCCAGATGGGCAGGGAGGAGGGTGGAGGTGAAAATGCCACACCCCGGGAACACTTGGCACCCTCCAAACCATGCGGTGCCTTGTCAAAGCCAGCTGTTGGCTCTCTGCCCTGGCTTCTAGCCCTTCATCCTTCCCCTCCTCCCCTCCCAGGTCCAGAACCATCTCCTGAGTCAGCTTTGGGCTTCCTGCTGGGGTCAGATCCTTTTCTGCTCAAGAAAGGGAGGGTTAGCATTAAGACTCCAGGGTCTCCACCTCCTTTCTCTGGGGCAAGGACAACACACCTTCCAAAAAGAACAGAGAGTGTAAGGCTCTGTGTCTGTTCTTTTCCACCCAGGGAAGCCTGACCTCAGCCCTGAGGCTCAGTTCTCTCACCCCCAACCACTTCCCCAGCAGAGGTGCAGGAATCAGGTGCCTGTTGCTGAGGGAGGGAGCCCCAGGAATGAGAACCCGCCTCAGGATGGAGGTAGGACCAGAGATCTCAGGGCCCCACCAGAAGCCTGAGCCAGGAGTGGCAAGGGGTGGGAGAGGCCGTTTGAGCACAGGCGCCGGCCGGGCTCCTCCACCCCAGCCCAGGGGAGCCGTCTAGATCCCTCCCTCCCTCCCTCTCAGCTGACAGGGCAGGGCCCAGCTAGCGTGCAGGGACCTGGAACCGAAACTCAGCAAAGAGTACTCACCCCAGGGACCCTTGTCCAGGCAGAACCCAAGCAAGCCCCAAACTACCCTGGAGCCTGCCCAGCCCCAGGACCATGCTGCCCAGGGAGGGGGCTAACGAGGACATCACAGAGCAATGGCAGAGGGAGAGGGCTTTGGGGTCAGCCGGACGGACCTATTTACCGAGCACCTGTTATGTCTCAGGCCCTGAGCTCAGGGTTCTGGGGACACGATGCAGACCCAAACCAGACCTGCCTTCTTACAGGCTGGGTGGCCCTGGCCAAGTCACTGGACCTCTCTGAGCCTTAGCTGCCTTATCTATAACAAGAGGGCTCCTAACTCCCCACTGCCTGTGAAGTGTGACTTACATTTCCGTGTGCGAGGTCTGTGACGGCCTGCCAAGAAGGGTGCTCGGTAAAAGCACCGTGTAGACAGGGGCCTCGTCAGCAGAAGGCTGGTTGTGCCTGGGTCTGTCCTCAGCCGGCCTCTAGATCGTAAATCCCAGGGCTCTTTTGGTGACCCCAGCAGGACCTGCCCCAGACCTCTCTGGTCCTCAGTTTTCTCCCCTCTGAAATGGGGTCACAGCGCCCGTGCTGGCTACTTCCTAGGATCAAATGGAGAGACCCTGCGTGCCTTACAAAGGACTTCCCTGGGGCAGAGAAAAAAGGGCGGGAGCAATGATTTTCAAACTTCAGGTCGTGAGCTAGTAGGAGCCTTGAAAGCAGTGTAGTGGCTGCAGCCAGAAATTTTCCAAAATAGAACAGCAGAAATCATATTGGAGGATATGTCGGGGTACGGCGTCCGCTCATGAAACTTTTCTTCCAGGTAAATATTGACAGACGTGCGTTTCCTGAGTCCGGACCTGAAACCCAGGGCTGGAGAGCGACAGGACGCAGGCTCCACACTGAAGTCTGGGTTTGCGCGGTGACTCTGCCCCTCATGAATGGAGTGACATCAGCCAAGGGACTTGAGCGCTCTGTGCCTCCGTTTCCTCACCTGGAAAGAGGGATGGAAATAACCCCCACCTTGCTCAGTGAACTGCTTGGAACAGCCTGGCGCGAGCTCAGCGAGCAGTAGCGATTCCTGTCCGCCCCAGAAGGTGGACCGAGCAAGGTCCCGGAGGAGGGGGTTCCATAGGTGGGAAAGGGGTCTGCCGCCCCCGCCCCAGTGCAGAAGGTCCTTCTGGTCCAGCCCCCTGATGCCTCAGATAAGAAAACTGATTCCCTGTACCAGGGAGAGGCCGGGCTGGAGTCTGGGCTGCCGCCTCCCGGGCCGGGGCTCCGCTCTGTCTCTCACTGACCCTTAGGTGAGAGACGGCCCTTGACTCTTCGGCTTTCCCGCCTGTAAAATGGGGACAGCAAGCATCTACCTCAGGGGATTGACTGAATGAGCTCTTGCACACGAAAGGCTGAGCGCTGGGCCTGACATACAGTCTCTATAAACGCTAGCTGTTTTTACTCAGAATATATTATTCAATAAAAAACAGGTTCTAAATACATATACATATATATATACACATATTTATATACATTTATATGTATTATATATGCACAGGATGAACACATTCTATAAAAGATAAGAGAAAGGTGTGTGTCTGTGGGCTGTTTCTAGGTGGTGGGGTGACAGGGACACTTTTGCTTTTTTTTGTTCTATCTAAAATGTCCAGTTCCTAATTTTTGTACAGGTACTGTGTATTGGTTTTTTGTGCAGAAAAAAAAAAAGAGGTTATTTTTATCCACCTGTGTAATAACCACCACCCACCCCCCTCTGCTGGCCATGTGCCGTTCCCAGGCCGGTATGCGGGCTCCCCCCACACTGCCTTCCCTGAAAACTACCTCGTGTGTCACTGTGGCTTGGGGCCCCCAAGAAGCAGCCTGATTTTTGTTTTCCTTTCTTGTTTGTTCACAGTGACAGCTGATGACCTACTGGTAGCTCTCTGTGGAACAAATACATGCCAAAGATCGCAGATTTCTCACCCAGGACGGAGGGAGGGTGGCCAAGGCAGGCCATGGTTTATCAAGCGATAAGTCCTGGCATCACCTGTGTACAAAACTGGGCTTGGGAGTGGAAAGTGACAAAGGCTGGGGACAGACGTTCTCTAGGCCTCTGATGCCAGACCAAGAAGGGGCGCAAAGTGCAGGGGGCGGGGGGAGTCCTCAGGAAGAGGGTGCAGCCAGAGTGGGAAAGGAAAGGAGGCTGTTCAGAGGCTGCTTCCCAGCTGACCGGCCCTCACCCAGGGCCTTCCCATGACACCATCTCATTCTGAACAGCAGTGTGTGTGTGTGTGTGTGTGTGTGTGTGTGTGTGTGTGTGTGTGTCTACGGGGTGCAAGGGAGGTAGGGAAGAGGTGATATTTAGCCAAGAAAGGGAGGTGGAGGCTGAGAAGGAGTCTGGTTGGACGCTGGACACGAGGAAAGATGGACCCAAGATGGACCCTTTAAAAAAGGCACCCACTTCAGTGAGGCTGTGGTTTCGAGGGTTACCACAAGCATCCAGAACTGAGCCCCCTGACCAGCACCCCTCCTTCCATTACGGCACCTTGGCTCGGCACTGTTAGCACGCATCTCAGCGCAGCCTCGCCCTCCGGAGGCCAGGCGCGGGGGCTGGCAAATCACAGGTGCTCACCGCATGCCAAACGAATGCCTGAGTCTGACGATGAGTGTGGTCTGGGTGGCGAGTGACTCACCCATGCCCGAGGCTGGGGACACCCAGGCTCTGGTTTCCCCTTCAGCTCGCCCGTGACCCGAGCCGCCGTGTGTTACGAAGCATGTACTTTCCTTCTGTTCCATTGCACAGTGGGCCTAGCAGAACACACCCCCGGTCTCCTTCTTGTTCTGAAGACAGGGAATTGGGACAAGGGCTTTACAGAGCTGGGGTGGAAGAGTGGATGTGGCACCCAAATCCCAAATGGGCACAGCATGCCAAGTGTCCAAAAGACACATGCCCGGTCACTTTGGGGAAATCCGTAGCAGCTGGGAGGCTGGAGAGTGGGAGGCCGGGGGCCTGGAATGCTGGGTTCAGTGGCTTTGCTTGAGTTTGTAGGAGGAGGCCAGCAACAGTGTCTGAGAAGATGGGATCAAGCCCAGTGAAAGTCTGGGGGGAGCCAGGAGCTCGGTTTATTGTACCAGGAAAAAAGGGTCTAGGCAGCTGCCAGGACAATCATCTGAGGTCATTACTCCAGGCAAATTTGCTCCCCACTTCCTGAAGCTCTGTGGGCAATAGAGATGTAAATGTCAACAGTGCCTCCTGCTGGACATCCCCTGCATTACAGGATCTTTGTCCTAGACCTGAGAAACAGCAAGGGAGATAAATACATTCTGGAATGTCCGAGCAGGAATAACACAGTTCAACAGCTATTACTGTTGCTGCTGCTTTTTTTTAAAAAGAGCTTACCGTGTCCCAGGCCCTGTGCTAAGTAATTTTCCTGGATTATCTGATTTAATCTCCCCAGTGACCCTAGGAGATACGAACTATGATTAACCCCCATCTGTCAGAGGAGACTGAAGCAGGAAGGACACATTATTTTCTCTGAGGTCTCAAATTAGTTTGTAGCAAGACTAGCTTTCCAGCCCAGGTCTCTCTGACTCAAAAGCCCGTGGTTTTAACTGCCTTCTTGGGCCTCCTGTCAAGTCCAAGGATGATGGAGGTCTTTCATCTTTCCATCACCTCCACCCGGTGGGTAGTGGATGCCTCGACCTCTGCTGAGGATTCTGAGCGCCCAGATGAATTACTGATGTCTGTCAGGGGTGTGGTATGTCTGTGTGTATGTCAGGTATGTCTTTGTCTCCAAACTAGTCCAACCTACTGGACAGTGTGAACTTTAGGTTCCCCGAGAAAGAGATCAAGGCCCAATCCTCTGACCTCTGTCCAACTACTGCTCCTCACCTCCCCAGCGGCCACCACCACTATCTCCTCTGGACTGACATGGCAGCCACCCACCCAGCCTTGCTACATGCATCCTTACCGTCTACGCTTGGTCTCCACACTGTATGCAGAGTCCTTAGACTTTCTTGGTTTTCAAAGTACTTTTGCATAAGTTACACACACGCGCACACACACACACACGGTAAAAAAAAGGAGGGGGGAAGGGAATTGTCACTCCCGTTTGACAGATAGAAACACTGAGGCCCAGAAAAGTGATGTAATTGGCCCAAAGACGCACAGGAGGGAAACTGCAATCCAGGGCTCTTACCATGATGTTGTATAGTCCTTGACGACTTTAACTCCCAGAGTTTCCTATGGGCACATCTGAGAATTACACACACACACACACACACACACACCTCGCCCCACCAAGAAGATGCAAGAAGTCAGGTAAGGAAGAGGTCGAGGAGCCCAAGAAGGATGGTCTTTCTGCCTTGGAGCAGCTGGGAAAATATGCATTCAATGCAACTGCTGGGTTTCGATCACTTTTCTTTGGTGTGTGGTGCCCCCTGGGGTTCACTCTTAGGAAATGCAGTTGATTATCTAGGACCGCTTTCCCGTGGGGGTCAGGCTTTGAAGGTGATGGAGATGCCTGGGACGCTCTGACCATGCTCCCTCCCAGCAGAGGTCTTTGTCTCCTAAAGACCAGGGCGTGTGTCCAGATGGGTGAGGGTCATGCTGGTCCTGCCAAAGCGTACCCATCCCACCTCATGGGAACTCAAACTGGTACAGCTTTTCAAAAGCAGTCATTAAAAAAAAAATCAAGATTTAAAAAAAAGGTTTTAAAGGACAGGCTCATTATACCCTGCTAAATTAAAAATTGGTTCAAAAATGCATCTAAAATACTACCTATGTGCACATCTATCAAAGACAGACACACAGATGGTGCCAATGAGTCTCTCCAGGGAGTAAGATTAGGTTTTATTTTTATTTTCTTTATAATTTTTAAAATTTTCTGCACAGCAGGTTTCACTTTTCTAAAGCCAAGTTTTACAAAGGAAAAAAAAATACATCAATAAAGCCCTTTCCACCTGGTGTCTTCCTGCCCCTGTTGCCTGCTGAGAGCTGGTCAGAATGTCCCCTCCTAAATGCTATTCAGTGGACAAAGGGCAAGCTGACGATTTGTTCACTGATGGGAACATGTGTGCATTCCAGGGGGGAGCTTCTGGACACAGTGCCTCACCCAAGCATGTCAGAGTCCTAGTGAGGGAGGGGGTGGTGGTGGAAGGGACAGAAGAGATTCCCTGGGGGCTAAGAAAACTTAAATCTCAGGACGCAGAGAAGCCAAGAGGAAGTTGGCGACCAAGATTCTCAGGCAGAGAGGACCGTGGGCTGCAGAGAGATCACATATATGAGTGTCCCCAGGACCAGAGAAGTGACTAGATATACCCAAGGTCACACAGCAGGTGGTGACAGGGTGTGTCTGGTGTTCAGACCACCTTCCCCCAATTCCTGAGTTCTTTCCACACACCAGCAACCTGGAACATTCAGGAAACTCCCACAGAAACGCAAATTAGCACAACAGTGAGAAAACACTATTTGGCAACAAATTTCAAGTTCGATGGGATGGAAGGTTGATAAGGATGTTGGGAAAAGGATATGCTCATAGATGCTACTGGTAGGAGTTAGACTGGCTTAGCCACTGTGAGGAGCAATTTGCAATACCTGTTAAATTTTTAAATGCATTCTAGGACCCAGCAGACCCACACCTCAGTATTATGGACCCCAGAGAAACCCACCTGAGTGTAGACCGGGTGATATGCAGAGGTGATCACTGAGGCGTTTTGTCATCTTGAAAAATTAAAAAACATTCTAAATATCTGTCAACTGGAGAAGGGTTAAATCAAATATGACACATCTGACCTGTAGAATAGTTTGAACAGTGGGGAAAAAAAAAAAAAAGGTCTCCATGTACGATGTGTACAATGTGGAAAGTTCTCCAGAATTTGTGGAGTGAAAGATGCCAGAAGCAAGTTGCAGGATGATAGAGTATGAAACAATTTATCGAAAACCACACAAACAGACGCAGAGTGTCATCTGTTTTCGATGGGTCCATAGAAAAACACTGGAAAATCCCCAAAAAAAAGCCCAACTGNCCCCCCCCCCCCCCCCGCCCAACTGATAACAGCAGTGACCTGCGGTTTGGGTGTGATTGGCAGTAGATAGGAGAATGGTGGATCGGTGCTCTTCTAACGTGTGAAGAGGAAAGTGTATTCATCTATTGCTTGTGTCATCAAAAATTCATTATTAAAAAGAAACAGATAAGAGAAAGACCCAAAGGAGGAAAGGGAGGAAGGCAGGNCCCCCCCCCCCCCCGCCCAGGGATGCGGCACGCGGCAGGCCCGCAGGGACAGGCGACAGGAACGGAGACCCCACTGAGACGGAAGAGTCAGGCGGGAGCAGAGGCTGCCGCGCAGAGGTGCGCGGCTCCGGGCCGCCCCCGCTTTCCCCAGAAGCAGCGGGCGGGCCTGGGGCGCTGGGCCGGGTCCCGGCAGGTGCCCGTCCGTCCCTGCACGCCCGGCGGTCAGCACACCTGGGAACCGCTGTCTAGAGCCCGGGGGCCTTCCCAGGCCTGGAAGGAGCAGACGGAGGCAGGTTTGGAAAGAGCCCGGCTGTTCTTATGGGAAAGGGAGAAAGCGTTCTGGGCGAGCACCGCCCTGCTCCTACCCAACCCCCACCCTCCCCACTCCGGTGGCAGCACCTCCCCCGTGTCCTCCTCCCATCAGGGCCCCAGGGAGCAACAGGGCCGGCTGGGGCCTGAGGGGAAGAAGGAGGGGGTTTGCCCAAGGTGAAGGGTTGTGCCAAGGCCCCTAATCATAGGCTCTTTCCAGGCTACCATATGCCCCTAGGTTCAAATCCCAGCTCCACCCCTCCGTCTGTGCCCTTAGCAACCCTCTCTCTTTAATCGAGCTATAATTCACCTACCACAGAATTCACCCTTTTGAGGGGCACAATGTTTAATACAGTCATAAAGTCATGCCACCATCACCACCATCTAATCCCAGAACATTTTCATCACCAGGAAAGGAAACCTCATAGGAACAGTCGCTCCCCCAAGCTTCCCCTCTTCCCCCAGCCCCTGGCAACCGTGACTTGACTCTCCTGTCTCCGTAGATCTGCCCGTTCTGGACATTTCATAGAAGTGGAATGATACAAAATGTGGCCTTTTGTGTCTGGCTTCTCATGCTTTCAAGGTTTACTCATGCGGTGGCACACGTCAGTCCTTCCTGCCTCTTACAGCTACGCAGCGGTCCATTGCATGCACCTACCGCACTTTGTTTATCCTCTCATTAGTTGATGGACAGTGGGGTTACTTCTTCTTTGGGCTCTAACGAATAATGCTGTTATGAACATTCATGTACAGTTTTTAAGCAGACATGTTTTCCCTTCTCTTGGGGCTACGCCTAGCAGTGGAATTGCTGAGTCGTGTGCTAACTCAAGGCTGAACTTTTTGAGACACTGTCAACCTTTCCTCCTATTACATTCCCAACGGCCCCCTTTCTTACCCTGTCTGAACCTCAGTTTCTCATTGGCAAAGCTCCCGTAGTGATACTCACCTTAAGACTGGCTGTAAGAATTGAATGAGCTAAAGTATCGAAAGCAGTTAGCACATAGTAGGTGTTCAATAAGGGTAATTATTATAATTACAAAACCTATAGGACTCTAAGCCTGTTCCTCCTGCTTCCCTTCAACTCTGACTGGGCATCTACTCTTCATTATCCCCACTTATTTTACCTATTTCTAGAAATTTCCTTGAATTAACTTTACTGTGAAGCACAATTTTTGTTCCCTACTCACTTGCACACAGGCTCATAAGCTCTCTCGCTGTCTCTCTTTCTCTCTCTCTCTCTCTCTCACACACACACTATTTATTTATTTATTAAAGATTTTATTTATTTATGTGACAGAGAGACAGCCAGCAAGAGAGGGAACACAGCAGGGGAGTGGGAGAGGAAGAAGCAGGCTCCCAGCCGAGGAGCCTGATGTGGGACTCGATCCCGGAACGCCGGAATCACACCCTGAGCCGAAGGCAGACGCTTAACGACTGTGCTAACCAGGTGCCCCCCCACACACACTATTTAATAGAGACTTAAGTTCAAGCTAAATGGAAAGGTAAAAATCTCCCTCCCCCCAGCCCCCATCATGGTATGTTTGACCTGGAATCCATTACTACAGTGGTTCTCAAAGTGTGGGACCCAGACCGGCAGCACCTGGGAAGTTGTTAAAATGCAGATCCTCAGATCCCATCCTAGAAACACTGGATCCAGGGACACTGGGGATGAGCCCAGCGATCTGTGGTGATTCTAATACCCACTAAGGTTCCCAAATTGTGAAGGAGGCAACTGGGGCACGGAGAAATGAGGTAACGCTCGAGGCCATAAAGTGGACGGAATGGAACGGAATGGAAGCTTTGGAACATGTGGTCCTGGATGCAAATTCCACCTCCCCCACTTTCGGTTGTGTGACCTTGGGCATGTCTCTTAACCTCCCTTTACTTCAGTATCTGTCTTCGTTGGGGCTGCTGTAATAGAATAGCATAGACTGGCTGGCTTAAACATTTATTTCTCACAGTTCTGGAAGCTGGGAAGGCCAAGATCAAGGTGTCAGCCAATTCTGTTCCTACTGAGAGCACCCTTCCTGGTTTTGAGATGGCCAATGTCTGGGACCCCATGTCAGAGAAAAAATAATATATGTCTCCTCTTATAAAGGCACTAATCCCATTCATGTGGACCCCACACTCATGACCTTATCGCTGCCCAAAGGCTCCACCTCAGAATATTATCGTTTGGGGGGTTAGGGTTTCAACATATGAATTTGGGGGGCTACAGTATCCTCATCTGTAAAATGGGAACAGTGTAGAATTACTCCCAGGGAGGCCGCTACTCTGCATTAAACGCAGAGTGAGGGCTGGAGTTCAGGCCTCCTGGTTGCCAGGCTGGTCTTTAATCCACAGAAAAGCGGTGGTCTTCCCTACACCACCTGGTAAGAAGAATCCAGAAAACTTAACCTCTGGAAGGTGGACATGGAGAGGAGTGTTTTGTATTATTCTGTGAGGCCCCAGAATGAAGAGCTGGATATTTGGGGGATGTTACAAGGAAGTAGGTCAATTGAAGGGAGATGTTCCTAACTGATATGGTTCAGAAATAGCATTCGCAGCTCCAAAGGATGGTGAGAGCTCATCAGTGGAAGATCCCAAGCAGCACCCGGATGCCCATTGTTCCAGGATGCTGGAGAGGAGAGACTCTCAGCGTAGGAAGTTGGCATGGGTGATCCCTAAGGTCTTCTCACATGTAACCCGCTGTACGAGACCATTCTGTTCGCCTCTGCAGCATCCGTTTTTGGAGAGCCACCCTTCCTCTGCGGAATTGGTAGGAGCTGTCAATCAGGGTGCTCAGGGGCGGGCATATTACCCAGGCTGGCCAACTAGAGTATCCCATCCTCCCTGGCCGCACTGATAGGTTCAGGGAGTGGCATGTGATCCAAGCCAGGCCAATCAGAATCTTTTTTGCTAGAGCCGTCCCATAGCCACGCCCAACCTTGAATTTCCCCGGACTGGTGAGCTTGTAGAATTGCAGTTTTGCGGGTATGGGGTTTCTGTCCTTGCGCTGATAGAAGTCTTAACTACACCATATAAAAATGGGCCTTCTGGTGTTGGAGCCTGCCTCCATTCAGCATTGCATTAAAACAACAACAAGAAAAACAACACTCAAAATAATAGGGGGCGCCTGTCTGGCTCAGTATGGTAGAGCATGGAACTCTTGATCTCAGGTCCCCAGTTTGAGCCCCACGTTGGGGGGTGGAGATTACTTTAAAACAAACTAACAAAAAAACCCCAGTAGTTTAAAGACATTTAATATCTTTATTCTCCCGGGGGGGGGGGATACCACAAGGGATTCCAGTGCTAACACAGAGCAAAAAATTCCAAAATCCATTTTCTCAACCTCTCCTTTTATACATCTCATATTTGCAGCAGCTGGCCCCTAAACTTGCTCCTTTCTTCTCCAAATGTCTAAGCCCCAGTTGGTTCTTAACTTTTTCCTCCTCTCCTGCCTTTTCCAGCGTTTATCGATCCAGTCTTGCTGGACCCCTTGCTGACCCAGACAGGAGAGGGAGAGGCTGTGAATCCTCGTACGATGTGGTTTTATACAGGTTGTTCTCAGAGTCAGTGGAAGAGGCGTGATTATAAAATCTCGCCTATGGAGGGAGGCATGACTGTGAAGTCATACTTTCAGAAGAGATACTGAGGTCTTTTAAGTATAAGTCAATGTCAAGTTCAGCTTAGTAAACAGTGGCTACCAAGTGCCTGCTAAGAGCCAAGAGTGAGGCTGAGTTGTCTGGGGCTTACAGAATTGTTCAACCCTCAGATGTTGAAGGTCTGTTGCTCTTATCTGTCATGTGCCAGGCTCTGAGGATTAGGCTTCAGGAAGAAAGAGACTAAAGGCACAAGGATGATTTCTATGGAATGGTGATTAAGTACTACAAAGGAGACATATATGGGGATTGGGAACAAAATCAAAGTCAGGAGGTGAGGAAACCACCCTGAGAAAGTGACATAGGTACAGAGACTGGAAGCAGGAATAGGAGTTGGCTAAAACACTAGGGGGCAGAAAAACTTGGGAAGGGAAAAGCCTGGGAGGTGAGAGAGAGAGCGAGAGGGAGAGAGGGAAGAAGAGAGAGAGAAAGAGAAAGGGGGAGAGAGAGGGAGGAAGGAGAGGGAGGGAGGAGGAGAGAGAGGGTGAGGAAGGGAGGAGGAGGGAGAGGGAGGAAGGGGGAGAGAAAGAGGAAGAGAGGGAGAGAGAGAGGGAGAGGGCGAGAAGGAGGAAAGGAGAAAGAGAGAAAAACCAGCAGGACTGTGTGAGGCCGGAGCCTGGGGAACCAGAGGGGAGGTTCAAAGGGGAGGGAGAGGCCATGTCCTAGACCTTGACTTTGTGTCAGAGCTCTTAAGCCTCATGCTGTGGACCATAAGCCCTATACGCCACGTAGGGCTTGGGACATGCTTTTATTCTAAACATGAGAAGCTCGGTAATAGTTCTTCCACCCTGTGGAAAAGAAGGCTTGCCTAGGCCCAGAAGAACTAATTGGGTGCATTGCTTCACAACTCTGTGTTCAGTGACCTCACACTGAAATGGACTGTGATGGAGGTATTCACAACACTTCCACAAAATGCTACCAAGCAGGGCTTCCTCCCGCCCACCAAGACCCAGTTGTTGAACATTTTCCAACTTCCACCTTCCCACCACTGCTTCTACCTGATCATGTAATCCAAGGAGGAAGCGGACATCCCAGCGCTCATGAGAGTTTAATGCTGTGATCTTTGCAAATCAGGAACTGATGAAGCTTGGGAGACTTTATTTTTTGTCTGCCCTTAACCATCTGGAGGAGATATAGCAGAAGTTCAAACCCAAAGGCTTTGAGGACAGCCAGACCAAGGTCCAAATTCCAGCCCTGTCACTAATTAACTGTGTGACCTTGGGTAAGCCATGGTATCTCCCAGAGTTTTCGTCTGTTAAAAAGGATACTAACACCCGCCTTGTGGGGTTGTGGTGAGGATCAAATACTAAAATATATGTAAACTGTAGTACTTGCCGCATAATAAGGATTCAAATAAATATTAATTGAATGCTGTTTTCAATAAAGAGAGCTCAATAGAAATGCACTCATTTTATTCCAGAATGGCCTCATTATCAATATTCGGGAGAGTGGCAGGAAGTTGAAGCAAAACACTGAGGACCTGGGTAGAGGCTAGGTTGTGCTCGCTGGCTGAGATTTTCTGGCCCGCAACCAACATGACTTCTTTGAAGGTTTGGAGAGATGCAACTAGCCTGACCTTTGTGGTCTCAAAATGTCCTTTCACGTTGCTACAGCAAGGCATCCAGACACGTGATTTCCTAACCTGAGATTAGAGGGTGGGGGTGGGGGACGAGGGAATAGGGGAGAACAAGCATGTGGCAGATTTTGTCAAAAAGAATAGGTGCCAGATTCAGACAAGCCAAGTGGGTGGAACAGGTGGCAGATGAAGACATTTCCCCACTGCCCTGTCTCCACTGCCAAGCTTCTCCCAGTTCAGTGGGATTCTGGGCCTGAAAGAGCGGCAGTTGGTTGGATGAAGACACAGTTGCTGACTAAAAAGGACATTCAAAGATACGTAGGGGTCCTTCCGTCTTCCTTGCCTTTGAGGTCCAAATATGGTCCCCGTGAGCCCCTGTTAAGAAGTGCCAACTGAGCCAAAGTCATGATGCAAATCTCAGAACCATCCAGAAATTTCTGAATGTTTTCACCCAGGACCAAACTCAAGGCAACTTTTAGATCCACCAAGTTCTGTGAAAATGCATTCTCTCCACCAAGAACTGCTGGGCTACAAGTTGAGGGCCAGTATCTGCCAGAGAGATGAGCCCAGGATTCTCTCTGCTCTGTGTCTACTCCTAGTTCACCGACATGGTCACAGCTGACCAACGGTCACCCCCTCTGTCACTGATACCCTGAGTGGACCAAGCAGTTACCCAGAGGCGCGGTGGCGGTGGAGTCGGGCCTGGGCCTGAACTCGGAATCCAGCACTTGCATCAGCTCTCTGGGCCTCAGCACGGCCGTATCCTTGTCTGTAAAGAGGAGGCCATACTTCCTTGGGGAGTGGTGGAAAGAGAAAAAATAACATTTAATAAAGGAGAGCAAATGATTGCTTTTAGAATCTTGTTGGAATAACAATACATATAAATTATTGAAAAACTTAGAAACTAAACGAGCAGAAAGAAGAAATTTAAACATATATATGATATATATATGATACAGATCTCCTCACCACCCAAAAATTAACAATGAACATATTGGTGAATATCCTAGGTTATCCGTGCCTATGGACATACAGATATATTTTTTTAATGGGGCCATATTTTGCTACTTGCTTTCCTGCTACCGAGTATGTTGCAAACATCACCGAGTCATTACATGTCCCCGGGCAATATCCTTTTTAATGTAGACTATTCTGTGGTGGGGCTGGTTCCCTTGCTTGGAACGACTGCTGTTCGGGTGCCTGGTAACACACCAAGCCTTTGGTGTCAGAGGCACCAGCTCTCCCCAGAACGAGTCCGTTAGCTCTGGAGCTGCCCCTCCGCGTGTGAAGAACGTGCAGAACAGGACCGACCCACCAGCTTTTCAGAGGGATTAAAGTAGATGATGTGTGGGAAGCGCTTGGAGACACAGAACACGCTCAGACACCGCCAATGGTGTGCGAGGCTGTGTTGTTCAACTGGCTCTGAACATTCTCTTAGTCCTGTTTGGAAGTCCCATATTGGAATCCCCACCTGTGGTTTTGGTAATAAGCAGTTTTCCTTCCCTTCCCAACCCCCATATACGGATTTACCGAAGCCCCCGCCCCGCCCCCCGCGCCCCAGCGCCCGGGATGGGGCCGAACAAACCGCAGGGCAGGCACTCAGGAGCCACCAGCGGTCTTCGAGCAGGGGTGGCCCGGGGAGC
>NC_048219.1:4185960-4245588 GCF_002007445.2 Ailuropoda melanoleuca | reverse complement strand
CTGTCTTCTAAACTGGGACTTGGGATGAAACAGACGAGAGTCTTTGAAATTCCTTTCTGGGACGAAACTGACCCGGTTTCCTAATGCCAATTCAACTCCAGTTGAACAGGAAAAGACTGGCAGTTTAAAAGGCAGCTGTGCTGTTTCATAAAGTGCTACTTAAGGTTTCCTAAAGGCACTGTCCCCTGCCTTCATAGGATACTGAATCCTCGCTATTAGGGGAAGTCCTGCCATCCCGCGCAGCCCCCATCCCTTCCTCCCACAGACGGTTTCAGAAGCGCCACCCAGACTGTGGTGCTGGGCTTAGTCTGTGAGCTGCTGTTACTCTAACAAGCCACTTTTTTCTCTGGGCCCCACTGGTAAGTAAGGTGGTGGCAGGGTACAAAACACCCCAGGCTAGGACCCAACCACCAAACCCCAGCCAGTCAGGAGAAGTTCCCAATATTGCCCCCAATCTTAGACTTCCTAGTCTTAGGCTAACAATTTAAGAGCAAGAAGGGTCCTTGGGCATAATCTAATACTGATATTAAAAGCCAACGTTTCTTGAGCACCTTCTTTGTGCCGGACACCACATTCCCCTATTTAAGTGGTACAACCCAACCGTCCTATGAGGTAGGGAATTTTCTCCCTTTTCAGATGGGGAAACTGAGGCTCAGAGCAATCAGGGGAATTGCCCAAGAAGGAAAGTGCAGGTGGGACACATGGAAGAGAAGACTGAGGCTGAAGCAGGTGTGGCCAGCTTTGGCTGTGGGGTGGGCAGCTGGAGCAAGCCCATCCATCCACCTGGGTCAGCTCAGGGATGCCCGAGCCCCTGGCGTCTCCACAGCAGTGACTGTTACAGCAGCTGGTAAAGGACAGTGCACCTGTGTGTATGTGGGGGTGGGGAGGGGACCCTCTGTCCCCCTGTTTCACTGTCAGACTCAATAGCGTTCCTGTCTGGACCTAGCTACACTTTTGCCTGAGGGACATGTAATGCACCCGACACAAACTGTGGCGTGTGACGGTTTAGGGGGAAGCACAGCCAGATCCAGGCTTGAATCTTGGCTCCCACACAAACTGGCGTGCAGCCTCCCGCACATTTTTACCATCTGTCTCTGAGTCTAGTGCCCCTCCGTGGAAGCGGAATGACACCTACTGCATGGGTGGGTGTGTCCTAAGGACTGAAGGAGGTTTTGTGCATAAAGTGCCAAACCGGGGCCTCCCCGCCTTTGAAGGCTCAGTAGATGGTAATCGGTCTACCTGCTGTTTCTCCTGTGGGCGTGTCCTGCCTACAAGATACCTTATAATCTGTTTGCAGACAGACTTTGGCCTCTGCTGCTCGGCTGCTAGAAAGCTGGGGACCGTGACAGCATCTACACCCCAGTGATCCAGGTCCAAGTAGGGGTCGCAAGATGAGGTGGAAGCCGGCACCCATATTTGGGTTAAAAGGCCAGGGGTGGATTCCGATGCAAAGTTCGAACTTTGCGTCGGAATCCGGGGATGTACTGTATGGTGACTAACATAATATAATAAAAAAAAATCATTATAAAAAAAAAAAAAAGGCCAGGGGTGGGAGCTGTGCCGTGAACCATCAGTAGAATGGCCCCCGCCCCTCCCCCACACCATTCTGTAACTGGTGCGTATTTCTGTCACCACCTGTGTGACCCTTCAGGGAGCTGAATTCTCACAGGACCCTGGGCTCCTAAAGGGCAGGAATGGGATTATATTCCTCTTTGAAACTTCTGGCGCACAGTGGTCCACAGATGTCATTGACCAATAGTGCTTCATCGATGTTGGAAGAATAAAGCTGAACAGGCCCATGAGAACCTCAAGAAGGAAGTGTGGTCAAGAGCTCAGAATTTGGAGCTGGCTATTAGGCCTGGATTTGACTTCCAACTCTACAACTTATTACTTGAGAAGTCCTCTGGTCCCCTCATCTCTAATGTAATGGTCACGGTTAGTACCTACCTCCTAGGGATATGGGAAGGATTCAAAGAAAATGCAACAACATCCTTAGCATGGCTCCTGACACATCGTTAGGACACGATACAGGTTAGCTGCTATCATCATCACCATCATCCCCTCACCCTCACTACCACTACTTGGAGATGTCAGGGAATTGACATTTAAATCAAATCTTTTAAAGATTAGATGGTTAAAAAAAAAAAAGTCTGAATGGCGAACACGAGGCAGTCAAAAACTCCTGGGTTCAAAGTTACCCAAGAGAATGTAGTAATTTGAGAAGGACAAGAAGCAAGATCGGCTGCAGCCCGGTGAGCCCGCTGGGGAGCTATCAGGGAGAGGTTGACAAGATGGCCTGTCACATACCTCACTAAGGAGCATGGCCTTTATTCCAAAGGCCAGGGAAGGGCATGGAACTGGGGAGAGGTGTAATCAGATGTATATTTCAGAAGATGAGGGTGAGCAGTGAGGAGGAGGTGTCAAGGAGCGGATGTCAGGGAAAGTGTGGTTTCCCTTGAGGGGGCTCAGGAAAAGTGTCGCTGAGACTGTGACATCTGAGCAAAGATTTGAAGGAAGCAAAGGCATGAGCCTGATGGAGATCCAGGGAGGGGGAGCAGTCCAGGCAGAGGGAACAGCTCGTGGAAAGGCCTGGCGGTGGAGCGTGCCTGGCATGCTCTAGAAACAGCAGAAAGGCCAGTGTGGCTGGAGAGCAGGGAGCGCGCGGGGAGCAGCGGGTGGGATTAGGTAGGTCTTGGGGGGAGCGGGATTATAAAGACTTTGGATTTAACCTTGAATGAAAGGAAAGCCATTAGAAGGCTTCGAGCAGAAGAGCGATGTGATCTGCCTTTGATTTCACCCTTTCTGCTGTGTGGAGAATGGACTGAAGGGACAAGGTGGGAAGCAGGGAGACCAGTTGGAAGGCCATTGGAATAATCCAAATTATCACAATATTCATTCCTTCAGCAAATATTGATTGTGCATCTACTCATGGTCAGGGACCACGGCAGGCAAGCTCCAGGGACATGGCTAAGAACGGAACTGAGCGCCTGCTCCCGAGACCCTCAGGGCTGTTTCCCCCCTGGAGTCCGGCAAATCCAGTAGATGGTTAGATGGTTCCTGTTCGGAGGTGTTCCACTGAAGCCCTCAGGTGCCAGATGGGCCCCTGAGGCCTAGGGAGGGGAAGGGGCTGCGGTACAGGCAGTCAGCGGCACGCCTGTGGTTGGAATCCTGACCCTGGGTTCCCAGCCTACATCATATGCTTTAGCTTCCTCAGATGACTCCTGGCTCTCAGCTCAGCGAGCACCTGACTGCCCACCACACCGCTCTTCAGCTGCAAGCGGCCTATGTCAAGACCAGCCAGGAGCTCCAGGCTTCACGACCTCTTTCTCTCCCACAGGGAAGCCCCGTCTGGCCCCTCCCCGGAACGTGACACTGCTGTCCCGGAACTTCAGTGTATACCTGACATGGCTCCCAGGGCCTGGCTACTCCCAGAATGTGACCTATTTTGTGGCCTATCAAAGGTAGGGGGGAGCCTCCAGTCTGGCGTTTGGGGAGCCTGAGGAGGTGGGCAGAGGCTGGAGGGGCGTGTCTGGGACAGCTGCACGTGGTGTGGTCAGCTTCCTGGTTCTCTATGTCCCATGGGAGACAGCAGGTGGCAGGTGTTTGGAGAGAGCGTTGATAAAGGTCTGGAGGTGAGAATGATGTGGGTTAGGGGACAGTGCACAGGTGCTGGGTCTGCCGGGGCTCGGGAAGATCTTCGAGAAGCATCAGAACAAGGTTCGGGTAGAGTTACGAGGGCACAATGGTGGCATCCTCCAGGGCATGGATGAAGTGCTTGGAGTTGTTCCAGCTGACAAAGGAGGGCAAACCCATGGTAGGCATTAGAGGATCACCCTTTTCCCTGTGAAGCCTTGAGGTCCCTCTCAACACGGCAGCCCAGGCAGCGATGACTAATCCAGAGAAACCTGAAAGCAGAAGCAGACATCCTTGCACGTAGATGGTAATTACTCGAGGTTCTTTGCTAGGAGAGTAAGATGATGAAAGCAGATAGTCAAGAGGACTCATCTAGGTGGGTGAGGAGGAGGAAGTCGGAAGGGGAGGGAAGTGCCGAGTGGGCAGGGCCCACCTGGGCCAGGCTGGGTGCCAACATCTTGCGTCAACGTTTCACTTCTTTCCTCCCTGTAGACCCAGGCAGGCGCTGCACTGCCCCCATTTTATTTTATTTTATTTTTTAAAAGATTTTGTTTGTTTATTTATTTATTTGAGGGAAAGAGAGTGAGAGCAGGGGGAAGAGCAGAGGGAGCATGGAGCCCAACATGGTGTTCAACCCCACCACCCTGAGATCATGAACTAAGCCGAAATCAGGAGTCGGACGCTAAGCCGACAGAGCCCTGCACATCCCCCATTTTAGAGACGAGGAACCTGAGCTCGGAGAGGTGCTATGATTTGCCCAAGGAAACCAGGGATGGAGCTGGAAGGAAAAGCCCCAGTCTGTCTGACCCTGAAGCTGATGTGCTTTCCTGTTCTGTCCTGGTCCCTCCTTCTGTAACATCCAGATGTGAGTCGGGGTGCCTATCTCGGAAAGGGGCAGATGGCCAGCGAGCTTTCAAAAGAAAAAATGTACAGAGATGTATCAGGAGTCAGGACATGCCTGATGTGAACTGTGTGTTTGCTGTGTGTCCACACATGAAACATCTTTATTCTCACACAACCCCACAAGGAGGGATGTGGCACCTGCCATCTGTGGGGCAGAAGAGGGAGGCCCCCAGATTCTAGTTCGCTCCAAGTCACAGAGCTGGGAACAGCGGAGCCGGGACAGATTGATTAGACTTGAAAGTCCATGTTCCAGACCTTTATGATGTTGTCCTTCTCTGTTACACCTTTTAAACACCTGTGAGGATGATATTCTAATTGCATTATTCTTTTCACTTGTTAGATGGAATTATTTTACAAAGAGATGCTTCCTCTCTTGTAGCATTTGATAGTGTACTATGCAGATAGGCAAGACAGGACAAATGCTTGATTGTGTGTGTGTGTGTGTGTGTGCGCGCGCACGCACACACAAGTTTTCAAGATCATGAATTGGTTCCCTATCATCTCTCAAAGGCAATTGCTTTGGTTTTTTTTATTATCATTATGATCTCAAGAACTTAAACATATCTGATGGCTTCAATCCATTGCAACTTGTCTACTCATTAAAGCTTGAATTGTCCCGCCTTTGGCCAGCGAAAATCCTTTCAAGTTAGCTTCTGAGTCCTTTTATTTGATGCTAGTAGTTTTGGTTATTTTATTGCTGTTATACCAAGATGTTCCAGGTTCATTTGCACAATTCCTGACCTAAAACCTGAATCAGCCATTTCTCCATTTAGTAGAAAATGGTTTTAAAGAACACGAGCTGTGTGCTAGCTGTGTTGATCACTACTTAACGCTTGCTTTCAATCTTTTCAGTAAACAAGGTGAGGGAGGGAGGTAAGTAGGTAGGTAGGTAGGTAGATCAATGGATAGACAATTCTAATCCCACCTCTGTTCCTGACTTCTACTGAGATGGCTGATGAAGTCCTTGAGTCCCTATGCATCATCTCCTTATCAAATGACTTCCCAGCCACACCCTCACCCTTGGTGTTCCTTCTAGAGCTTACTTTATGATTTTTTGCCATATGCATAGGCTGAGAATTTTCCAGTTCTGGTTCCCTTTTGCCTAACAGTCCTTTCTACGTGCCTCTCTCCCCTCTCCTTTTACCATAAGCAGGAAGGAGAAACCAGGTCACATCTTCAACACTTTGCCTAGAAATCTCCTCAGCTAAATATCCAAGTTCATCGCTTTTAACTTCTATTTCCCACAAAACACCAAAACACAGTTCATCCAAGTCCTTTGAGACTTTATAGTAAGGATCGCCTTTCCCCCAGTTTCCAGTAAGACATTCTTCCCTTTGCATCTGAGCTCTTCCTAGAACCACCTTTGACTCCATTTTCCTACCAACAGTCTCTTCAGGGTACTCTGGGCATTTCTAGCATGCACTGAAAACTCTTTCCACCTCTAGCCATTTCCCCAGTTGCAAAGCCACTTCCACATTTTTAACTATTTCTTACATTAGCACCCCATTTTTGGTACCAAAATCTGTCTTAGTCTGCCAGGGCTACCATGACAAAGTACTATAGCCTGGGGGGCTTAAACAACAGACGTGTACTTCTCACAGTTCCAGAAGCTGGAAGTCCAAAATCAAGGCATCAGCAGGTTTGCTTTCTCCTGAGGCCTCTCTCCGTGGCTTGCAAATGACTTCCTTCTCTCTCTGTCCTCACATGGCCTTTACTCCCTGTGAGAGCATGCCTGGTATCCCTAAGTCCTATTGGTTTAGGACCCCACCCTTATGACCGGATTTAATCCTCATTACCTCTTGAAAGGCCCTATCTCCCAGGACCTATACAGTCCCATGGGGTTTAGGGCTTCAGCATGTGATTTTGGGGGAAATACAATTTAGTCCATAATATCTAATAAACTGGATTTCACCACATTTTAAACTTTTACTCTTAAAAAAAAAAGGCCTGAAGAAAATGAAAAGGCCAGCTACTGAGAAAAAAAAATATTCACAATATATACACTGGAAAAGGACTAATATCCAAAATAGATAAAGAACTCCTGCATCTCAAGAATAAGAAGACAGATCACCCAAAAAGACTTGAATAGTCACTTCACAAAGGAAGATATTCGAATGGCCAAAAAGCACATAAAAAGATATTCGATAGCCTTAGTCATCAGGGAAATGCAAATCAAAGCTACAATGAAACAGCACCACACACCAATAGAATGGTTAAAATTAAAGGGACAGACAATACTAAGTGTTGACAAGCACGTGGAGTAACTAGAACTCTCGTGCATTGTTGGTGGGAATGTATGGTCACTCTGGAAATCAGCTTGACAGTGTCTTGTTAAGTTTCACCTTCAGTTACCAAAACCCAAATTCTACTCCTAAAGCTTTATTTAAGAGAAATGAAAACATATGTTATACAAAGACGTGTACGTGAACATTCATACCAGTTTAATTCATAACAGCCCTGACATGGACTGAATCGTACACCTGCAAACTCCTATGTTGAAGCCCTAACCCTCCCCCACATGACTGTATTTGGAGATGGGGCCTTTCAAGAGGTAATGAAGAGTAAATGCGGTTGTAAGGGTGGGGCCCTAAACCAATAGGACTATGTGCTAATATTTTTGCTAATATATATTTTTAAAGATTTTATTTATTTATTTGACAGAGATAGAGACAGCCAGTGAGAGAGGGAACACAAGCAGGGGGAGTGGGAGAGGAAGAAGCAGGCTCCTAGCGGAGAAGCCTGATGTGGGGCTCGATCCCATAATGCCGGGATCACGCCCTGTGCTGAAGGCAGATGCTTAACGACTGCGCAACCCAGGCGCCCCTATTTTTGCTAATATTTTGTTCATGGTTCATGTGTGGCTCAACCAGTTGGGTTCTATTTATGTTCATTAGACCAACTTTGATAATTATGTTTTTCATTTTTGTGTGTTTTACATACTTACTGATTATTTTTCTTTGTTCAATCATCAATTACTGAGTGAGGTGTATTAAAAATTTCTCATTATGATTGTGGATTTTCTATTTCTTCCTATAGTTTTGTCTATTTTTGCTGTATAGGGTATAACTACTTAGCAGGCACGTATAAGGGAGAATTTTTATATTTTCTGACAAATGGAATAATTTCTCATTTTGTGGCGATTCTTCTCATCTTTAGTATTTCTTTGGACTTTAAAGTCTATATTTTGTCTCATATTAATATAACTACACCAGGGTTGGGTTTTTTTTTTTTTATTGTTAGTGTTAACATACTACACTCTACCAAGAAACAAAACAGAGGAGTTCTTTCCAAAAATCTGTTCTCTTTGTCTATGCCCATCTCAGCCTCCTCCATTCACCTATCGCTTGGTCCCCAAACCCAGGAGTAGCCGTGAATTCTCCTCTCTTCTTGTCCCACATCCAATCCATGAGCAGGTCCTACCTGCTTTACCTCCAAAATATATCCCCAGTCCAGCCCCTTCTCACCGTCCTCACCTCTGTTCTCCCTTAGACCACTGCTGCAGCCTCCGAGCTCATTTATCAGAGTGATCTTTTTTTTTTTCATTAAGATTTATTTATTTATTTGAGAGAAAGAGAGAGTGCACACGCGTGAGAGCCAGTGGAGATGGGCAGACGAGGTGGGAGAGGAAGAGAGTCTCAAGCTGACTCTCACTAAGAGCAGAGCCCAACGTGGGAATCGATCTCGTGACCCTGAAATTGTGACCTGAGCCAAAACCAAAAGTCAGATGCTCAACCAACTGAGCCACCCAGGCACCCGGAGAGTGATCTTTTTAAAAACAGAAATTAGGTCACCTCCGTCCCCCTATTCAGAACCTTCCAGTGGCTTCCTAGCACAATTGGAATAAAATCCAAGCTCCTTACCAAGATGTGGAGGCCCCGCCTACTGTGCCCACACACTCCTCCGCCCACCTCTCCAGCCTGTGGGCACCTCTCCCTCCCTTGTCCATTGGCCTGCCACCACGCTGGCCTCCTTGCTTTCTCCTGGACAGTTCAAGCTTCTTCCCACTGCAGGCTTCTGCTTTTGCCATTCCTTCCCCCAGGGCTACACCTGGCTCCCTTGCCATTGAGGCCTCAATACTACCTTCCTGGCCTTTCCTGGGCCACCTTTGGAAAGCATCCTCCCACATTCCCCATTACCACTGTCCTTACCCGCTCCTGGGTTTACCTCGCTGATGGGATGATTGCCTTTCTCCCCCTCCCACCAGAATGTAAGTTCCCAAGGGCAGGACCTGTCAGGTGTTCCCAGTTACCCAAGAATAACGCCCAGTGTGCAAGTCCCTTCTTTGGTCCCCGGTGTTGTCAGAAAGTTGTTGTCACAGAGCTGCATGTCCCCTCTGAGAGCCGCAGAGCATCCGGCACAATACCTGGCATGCAGCAGGTAGCCCCAGAGGCCTGAAGGAAGAACGTGGGAACTGGCTGCTATCACTAGCAGCAGCAGCCACCACGTGGCCCTGGGGAGGCAGGGGGATGAGGAAGCTGACCCGCTGAGGCCCCAGAGCTAAGGGGGAGCAGAGCCAGGATCCCACCACCTACTTCTCTCCAGAGCCCAAGCTCCTAACTAGACTGTCCTCATTCTGTCCTAATCCGTGGCTGGCTGGTAGGACAGACAGATGGGTGGACAATCGGGCAGATGGAGGGACAAGGGAGCACATGTCTGCTAAGCTCCCTCGCCCCCGAGGCAGAGTCCACAGCCCAAGCTCTCCTGTCTCCTCCCTCAGCGCTCCGACCCCCAGACGGTGGCGAAAAGTGAAGAAGTGTGCAGGAACCAAAGAGCTGGCATGTTCTTTGATGTGCCTGGAGAAACAAGACCTGTACAACAAGTTCAAGGGCCGTGTATGGGCGGTTTCTCCCAGCGCCAGGTCCCCCTCGGTGGAGTCCAAGTACCTGGATTACCTTTTTGAAGGTAAGTCTGTGGCCAAGGGACCCGGTAGGAGACTCCCTGTCCAGGAACTTGTCTGAGTGGCACTGCTGTCCTGGCCACCGTCTCCCACCTCCCCAAAGCAGAGGACAGCCACATGTAGCCTGGCTTCGTGGCAGGGGGTTAGGGGACTTCCGCCGGCACCAGCAAGCCCATTTGTGCCTCCTCCCGTGACATTCTTCATCTTCTAGTGAGCACCTTAGTCGTGAACTACACAAGGCAGTTTATATACTCATTCCTTCTTTTTATGTTCAAATTCTCTTTAAGAAACAATTTTGGGGGGGGGCACCTGGGTGGCTCACTCAGTTAAGCATCTGCCTTCGGCTCAGGTCATGATCTTGGGGTCCTGAGATCGAGCCCCACATTGGGCTCCCTGCTCAGTGGGGGGTCTTCTTCTCCCTCTCCCTCTGCCCCTCCCCACCCCCCATTTGTGCGCTCTCTCTCTCTCTCTCTCAAATACATAAATAAAATCTTTTTTAAAAAAAGAAACAATTTTTTTTAAAATTCCAGTTTCAAAAGTAACTTCTGTACACTGTAGAAATTGGGGCGGGGGAGAGAAGGAGAGAAAAATGGAGAGGAAAGCATTCCCCACACGTACCACATTCAGAAATCACCAGTGTTAACACTGAGTCAGGAGAGCACTTTTCTTTTCCCAGTATATTTTATTTCTAATCCTAATGACAAACCTGTGGGATTCCTTTTCATCAACCCATTTTCTAAAAAATAAACAAAATACGATTCACAAAAGTGAAGGAACTTGCCAGGACATACAGCTAATAAGGGGTGGAGATGGAAGGAGAATCTGGATCTTTCTAATCTTGGTCATGGTGCTGGTGGTCCAGCACCAAGAGTGAGGTGGGGTGGTAAGAAGGAGAAGATAAATACTCAGACAATAACCTCACGGAGCTGAGATCTGTAACTTGCTGCCCAGTCTTCTCAAAATATTTGAGAGCAGAATAAGGCTTGGAGAGAGAGGAGGAAGGGCTTGAATGAAATCGTCCAGGGAGGGTAGTTAAGAGGAAGAACAGGTGACCGGGATAGGAGAAGCTGGCTGAGTGGATAGATAAGAAGGGGAGAAGGATGGATGGGTAAGAAGAAAGGCAGCATGGAGGGGGTGCAGGAGGACACGGCAGAGAGGGGAGGAAGGTTACCTGGAAAGACACATGCTAACTAGAAAGGAAGCATGTGTGGATGGGAAGCTGAAGGAGAGGAAGGAAAGGCAGCTGGAGGGATCCATGGGTAGATAGAAGGCTGGGAAGAGGGACAAGATGGAAGGACAGGAGGAAGGAAGGGAGGGAGGACAAGAAGGAACAATGTATGGAAAGTAAAGAAGAATGGATGGGTGGGGAGGATGGAGGGTAAGGAAGTAGGGGGTTGGCTAGCCTAAAGATAGGAAAACAGTCGAAGGAACAGGAAGAAAGGAAGGAGTGTTGGTTAGGAAGAAAGGAAGGCTTGTTGGTTAGAAGGACAGGAAGGCTGGGCAGGCAGGCAGCCAGGCAAGCTAGAAGAGTGAAGGATGAACCAGTAGTTGGGGGAACAGGGAGAAGAGATCAGGATAGAAGGAAAGATGCAGTGAGGAGGTTACTTTTTTATTATTATTAAGTTTGTGTTTGCCTCCTCCTCCCTGAAGCTCTCCTGACTCTCCCACAGCACACCCCAAGCCGGAAGGAGCCTTCCTGCCTTTTTCCGCCCTCGGCTGTGACCCTGGTCATTTGCTCTCTTGAGTCTTGGTAGTTTGCATATTTCATTGCCCCCTCATTTCCCTCAACTCCTGGAGGTCAAGATCCTCGTTCCCTCCAGCTGCCTGCTCAGGGCTTAATATGTTATCAGTGTCCACTGGACTCTGACCTACAGAACTGGGAAAGAACGTGTACATGTTGTTTTAAGCCACCCGTGTGTGGTGATGTGTCAGCGGCCGTCGGAAGCTGATACAAGGGGGCAGGATTCGGACAGACCAGTGGTACGTGAGGGCACCCAGGTGCAAGGGGCAGGAGGAGGAAAGACAGGTGAGCTGTGAGCGTGGCCTGTTCATTCCACCTCTTTAATCTCAGTTTGCCCTTCTAGACGATGAGAATGGTGGTGTCTCCCTTTCAGGGTCACTGCGGAGCTGAAATAAAATGGCTTTAAGGCTCTTGACGCATAGTAGGTCCTTGACAAACACTAGAGCCACTTTCCCTTTCCATGAGTGTTCGGGGGGGGTGGAGGCAGGGGGATGGATGCTGACCGGTCCCGATCTCTTTCTGCCAGTGGAGCCAGCCCCACCCGTCCTGGTGGTCACTCGGACAGGGGAGATTCTGAGCATCAATGCCACCTACCAGCTGCCCCACTGCATGCCCCCACCGGATCTGAAGTATGAGGTGGATTTCTGGAAGGTGGGAATCCGGAACAAGGTAAGAAGCCCATTTCCTGCCCCCAGGCTGGACCTCCCTCCCCCACTGCCCCACCAAACCCCAATACGTCTCACCCTCCCTACTTTCTGCACACCTCCTCCAGGAAGCCCTCTCACTCCTGGCAGTCATCCCTTGACTCTGTACAGTATGATTGGCCTACAGCCCACGCCTGCCCTTCTCCACCTAAGAAGCCAAGCATAGGACGTCCTGCCCCTACACATTATAGGTGGTAACAGCACACCTGCTTTCTACCCAATATATATTTTTTTAAATTATGAAACCCTTTTTGTCCAGTGAAATCTGATTGAAGTATGATAGGCTCTAGGAGGCCCGCTTGCCGAACCGCTGGACTCATTACCAAAAAAATCAGAAAGCGCTGGTACATTCTAGGAAGGAAAGTAAAAGCGCCCAGAGACTACCACAAATACCCCGTTTCGGACTTGTTTCTCATGTAGGCACGTGTGTGTGTCTGTACATATCGACTGATGACAGGGGTTGGCAAACGTTTTCTGTAAAGCGCCAGATAGCAAATATTTTCTTATTTTGAGGGTCACATGGTCTGTCGCAGCTTGTGGACTCTGCCTCTAACTCACAAAAGAAACCACAGACAATGGTCAATAAACAGGCATAGCCGTGTTCCAGGGAAATGCTGTGTGCAAAAAAAGACGGCAGGCCAGATCTGACCCATGGGCTGTGGTTTACTGACCCCTGTTCTTATTCCTTCTTTCTTTCACTGAACCGAACAACATTCACACTCCTGACCGCCTGCATATGTACTCTGGACCCTAGATCTTCTTCCAGCANGACCGCCTGCATATGTACTCTGGACCCTAGATCTTCTTCCAGCATGGTCCCTGCCTCCAAGAGCACCACGAACAGGCTAGACCAGCGCTGCCCAGTAGAAATACAGTGGGAGCCATGTGTGTCATTTTATTTTTTATTTATTTTTTTTTTAAAGATTTTATTTATTTATTTATTTGACAGAGGTAGAGACAGCCAACGAGAGAGGGAACACAAGCAGGGGGAGCGGGAGAGGAAGAAGCAGGCTCACAGCAGAGGAGCCTGATGTGGGGCTCGATCCCATAACGCCGGGATCACGCCCTGAGCCGAAGGCAGACGCTTAACCGCTGTGCCACTCAGGCGCCCCCACGTGTGTCATTTTAAACGTTCCTCACTAAACTATGTAAAAGAAACAAGTTCATTTGATTTTAATAATATATTTTATTTCATCCAATAAAATATCATCGTTTCAACATGTAAATAATATAAAAGTCCCGGGCATGTTTTGCGTTCTTTTTTCACACAGTCTTTGAAAGCCAGTGTGTATTTAAAGCTCAGAGCCCATCTCAGTTCAGACCAAGGGCTACTGGACTGGGCAGGGCAGCCCTGGAGTTTTCTGGGTCTGTAATGACTGGATGACGCCCCCTACCCCCCTGAGGGCAGGAAGCCTGAGGAATCTGCCCTTCAAAATGGGGACCCACAGGCCCTGGGGGGGTGCAAAGAGGACCCTGAGCAGCAGGACTGCTTTTGAGCACACACCATCTCTGCTTCAAGACGCAGTGGAGAAGAAAGCAACAATGTTGCTCCCTAATGCTTAAACTGTAATGCGGGGGCAGGGGGAGAAGATGCCGGAATCACTGGCGTATCCTCCCGCCCCCACCCTATCCTGCCCCCACAGGGGCTCTGCCCACCTCTGCTGTCTCTCCAAACAGACGCGATTTCCCGTCACTCCCCGCGGCCAGCCAGTCCACATCCCCCTGCAGCCAGCCGCCAGTGGACACTATTGCCTCAATGCCAGAACCATCTACACCTTCGGTGATCCTAAATACAGCAAGTTCTCCAAGCCTACCTGCTTCTTCCTGGAGGCCCCAGGTGAGCGCCAAGTGATACAGAGGTGGGGACGTCCTCCCCACCAGGACATGTTCTCTCCATCCTATGGTGGTTCAGGACATGAGTCTGCAGACAGACTCACCTCGATTAAAATCCCAGCTCCACCGCACTTATTGTGTGTCTTTGGGGAGCTTACATCACCTCTCTGAATCTTGGTTTCCATAGTCTGTAGGATGGGTTTACTCTTATGAGGATTACACGGGATAGTGCATGCGAAGCCCACAGCACATATAACGTTATAGATGGGAGCCCTGGTCATTGTTTCTGTAGTTCTTTTTTTTTTTTTTTGCCAAAATATTTATTTATTTGAGAGTGAGAGAGCATGGGCACAAGCTGGGGTGGGGGGAGGGAGGACAGAGGGAGGAATCTTTCAAGCAGACTCCCCACTGAGCACAATCCCAGTATCCTGAAAGGGTCACTACCTGAGCCAAAACCAAGAGTCAGACACTCAACAGACTGAGCCACCAGGTGCCCCGTGGTTCTGTCGTTCTTATTTTTCCTTACTTAGGAGCCCCCTGGGTATTCCTGGTGCTGCTACCACTTCTGCTCCCCCTGCTGTTGGTCATTGCCATAGGCTGTGTGATCTGGAAGAGCTTCAGAGAGAACCCCTGGTTTCAGCGGGCGAAGACGCCGTGGGCCCTGGTATGGCAAGTGTGGGCGTGTGCAACAGAGGGGGAGGGTTATTGAAGAATAAGGAAGTGGGGCTGGACTTAGAGACATGAGTCAGATAGACTATCAAAATAGTCCAGACTGCAAACATCTCCTGTCTTCATGTCTAATTTTCCACCATTAGTAATTCATTCCTTTGGCACCTAATTAAAATGGCAAATATACCTGGGAGGGAGAAGTGCCTTAAGTCCCCATAATGAAATAACTTCATCTCTGCTATGGATTTGTCAGGTGCCAAGAGCAGAGCCCCCAGCTTTGGGACTCGGAAGATATGCTCAGATGGGGGAAGGGGAGAGGGTGGTGCCGAAAGGGGAAATCTTAGAAGGATCCCAACACTTAGTTCACAGTTTAACCAAGAGTGAGTCTTGCCCAGGCTGACCCCAGAATCTCCTCACTTGTCTGTTGGCTCACTCCCATAGAAACTGGAGGACGGGGAAGCCTGGAAAGATCAGATGGGTCCGATTTGTTCAAATGAGGGCCTGGCGAGGGCGGCTAGGCCATAGGATGCGGCTCAGTGGGCCCTCGGGTCAGGATGGCTTTGAGGACCGGTTCTGAGCATCTGCCACACAGGAGTGTTTTCGAAGTCCCTAGCTCTGGGACCAGCAGGGAAATTTCAAGCGAACTACAACCTCTATGTTAGACATTTCTGTGTTCGGCCGCACCCCTCCACCTGCTCAGTACGTGGAAAGTCACCACTGAACTTCCAGCAGCCAGCACCTGCCCCAGGGGGCTTCTTCTGGCCTCTGGTGTCCACTGCACCCGTGCATGTGGCTGGCCCGGGAACCAGCATTGCTGCTACCCTTTCCACCCCTCACCCGATGGCACCCTGAGGTGGGTGGGCTGCACTGGCTCCCAGCTGCCCTAGGATAACTTGCCTGATGATAGCTTCTCTTGGTGGCTCTCCCCAGCCCCACTGAGTTCTCCCTTACTGGTGTTTCCTGGGATCACTTCCCAAAAGAACAACTTACATTTGAATCCTTGTCTCAGGGTCTGTTGCTAGGGGAAGCCACGCTTCAGGAAAGCCTGAATTTTCTGTTCTTTTCTCCCCTCCCCAAATCAGGACTTTTCTGGATACAGATACCCCGTGGCAACCTTTCAGCCCAGTGACCCCGAGTGCCCAGATACGTTGATCCTCTGTCCACAAGAGGAACTGACCAGAAGGGTCAGGCCAAGCCCTGGAGTCAGGACCCCAGCCACCGTCCAGGCAGGATCAGAGAAGAACAGTGCTGAGGAGGAGGAGGACGAGGACGAGGACGAGGACACAGACGACAACGTCAGCTTTCAGCCCTACCTTGAACCACCCCCCTTCCTAGGGCAGGAGCACAAGATCCCGGGGCACTCTGAGGCAGGTGGCACCTGCAGTCCTCCTGTCCAGCTCGAAGGCTCCTCTGCTACGGATGCTTCAGACAGGAGCTGGGCCAGCACGGGGGGCTCCTCCCCCTGGGATGAGCCTGGGTCCTCTTGCTATCTGGGCAAGAAGACGCCAGGCCAAGGGCCGGCTGGGGACGGGTGTCAGGAGCCTCTCCCACTGCCTGAATTCTCCAAGGATGTGAGTTTGCCAGAAGATGCCCTGAAGGATGACCTCCCCTCCTGGGCCAGCTGGGGCTGTACTTCACCAGGGCTGAAACTGGTCCCTGGAGAGCCCCCAGTTTCTCTTCACACGCTGACCTTTTGCTGGGACAGCAGCCCTGAAGAGGAAGAGGAGGAGGAGGAGGAGGAAGGAGGAGAAGGATGGGGAAGAGGGAGGGAAGCAGAAATTGAGGATGACAGTCCTGGCAATTGGGGGGCTGGGAGCCTGCGGAAGACGGAGGTCGGAGGTGGGACACTGGGACATTACATGGCCAGGTGAGTTGTTCCCCAGCCTCCCTCCAAGACTGGTCCACTGAGCTTTCCTAGGACCCGAGATGCCACCAAGACTTGAGAGCCTGGGAGCATCACCGCTGAGGCTGCAGAGGGTTCTTGCAGCATTTTGGGAACCCCAGAGTTGTTGTCAATTGGCTTGAGCAGTAAGAAGCTACCCCGTCCTTTTTGACTCACTGGCTTTGGGCTGAGCTCCAGGAGGGGTGGAGACAAGAATGGGCTGAGATCAGAGGTTGTCTGGGTGTCGCATCACTCCCCTGCCTTTGGGGTGGCAGGCCAGTTAGAAAAATCATCCCTGGACAACATGAAACGGGTCAAGTCAGGTCACAGTGGACACCAAGGGTTAGCATCCACAGGGGGCCATCTGGATCTGGAGGAAGGGAATTCGGAGCCCGTCTTTATCAATGTCACGCCTTTCTCCGGCACCTGCTGAGCTCCCCGTCCCCCAGGTCTCAGCCTCCTGGTTTATGAGTCCTCTAGGGTGGGCCCCAGTGAAGAAAAATCTAGGAAGCAGGGGATGTTGGAGGGGAAGGAAATGGTAGTCATTATTCAAATCCCAGCCTCTGACTCATGGAATTACACAGCTTTTAAGGTCAGACGACGTGGGTTCAAATCCCAGCTCGGCCATTTACCAGTCATGTGACTTTGGGTAAGCCACCTTCCTTCACTGTCCCTGGGTTTTCTCACCTGCAGCTGAGGGTCCCAAGAGTGAGATGTGTAGTATGGTGCCTGTCACATCCCTGGTGCTCTCTGCATGGTGGCTGGTAGGATTCTCCAGCCTCCCAGGCTCTGAGAGGACTGCTGGGCATCTTAAACTGTGACCCCTAAACTGTGAGCAACTAGCATTCACCTTTCATCTGGTCTCACCTCTAATCTGCCTCCTGCCTTCTACCTTCACTTCCTCTCTCCTCCTGCTCGGGAAACTGCACTCTCAGAAGCCAGAACCCAGCCAAGAGGGACCCTGCCCCTCTCCCCATTCCCAGAAAAGAAGGAACCAAATGATCCACCTTCCAGGGGTCCGATTTGTTGGGGTTGGGGTCGCAGCCCAGCAGAGAATTGGCCTCCTGGTCCTGTGATCCCTGTTTTAGACAGCACTTTAGACTCTTCAATTATGAAGAAGTCCCATTTTCCCTTCCAGCTGTGAGAATCCAGTGTCTTCTGGCAGCAGGTATGTGAAAAGGTGGGGGAGAAGCAGTAAAGTATCCCCCAAACTGAGAAGGCACTCTGAGACTGGAAATGGAGCAGGCCACTGCATACGGTTTACCCAGAGTTTTATTCAGGGTGACGCACTGACGGGGGGATTGGACGGAGGGTAATCCGTGCAGAGGCATAGTTATTTGGCAAAAGTCCACAAGTGTATTAGAGCCAGGGGACGCTCAGAAGGGCGTTGTAGTGAGGTCAGAGGGTTCGCACACACCTCAGAGGGCTGGAGCGCACCTCATTGACAGTTAACCTTTCCTTAGACCCTGTGGCGCCACAGGTGTGTCAGGAAGGGGAAAGACTGTTATCTCTAACAGGTTCATGGGAGGCCAAAACATACCTCCCCCCATCCTGGCCCTGGTGGGCATTACTAAGGTATGTATATTAATCTCCAAGGTCTTAGAACACATAGCCTCAAGAGAGGTCATGGAGCGAACAGGAACAAGATGGAGGGCCAAAGATGGAGTCGGTATGGTCAGAGCTCCTACTGTCCTTACCTGGGGGGTGGTGAAGGGTGTTCTCAAACAACTGCCTTGTCAACCTATACCCACCAGTGCATGGGCAAGCAGAGCTGAGTTTTCACCCACAGGGACCAAGATTTTTGTCATTTTGTGACTGGGATCTGAACCATCATGGTTCTGTGACCTCGGCCCTGCCATTTAACTGCCAGGACTTAACATTTCTCCATTTGTGAAGAAAGCATCTTCGTAGCCATTTTACCCACAGCGCTGTGGTGTTTTGAAGGCAACATGAAGGTTTAACATGAAATGAAAGATCTGGAAAAGGGCATCTGCTCCAGGGGTTCTCAAGCCACATTCCCAAAAGGTCTTGGGTTTCATGGGAGGAGTCTCAATTGCAGGGGCCACGGTGGGCCAAAGGATCCCCCACTTCAATCAGAGCGGCCTCCCTGAGCCCTGGTGTACCCCCATGGCCTCCCTTCCGTGTGAGGCTGTGCTCGGGGGCTCCTCTGCTCAAGAAATTAGCAAACCACCTGGTTAATTGAGTACCTGTCTTTCATTTCAAACGAAGAAATGTCGACTCGCTATGTATGTCCTTAAGGGTGAGATCTTTGGTCTCTGGCCAGCTGGGCCAACCCCTGTGCCCTTGGCCGTGTCAACAAAGTGCCAGTCTCAGCAAGGATTTCCAGAAGCACAAAGCTGGCAAGAGGCCTTCACCACTGCTGGGACTGAGCAACCATGCGCATGCTCGCAGGCACACACGCTCGCACATGCGCATGTCCACAGGGGCTGAGGCTTGCCCACATCCCTAAGCACAGAGAAGAAGAAACTCAGCATGCTGCCGTTCCCTCTGGGACCCAGCTGGGCAGCTTCATGGAAGTAGCTGCGAAAAACTAAAGGCTGCCATCGCTATTGTCTTAGGCCTCTATGAAGGAACCGCTTTCTCTCTTTTCCTAAACCATGTTATTTTTTTTTAAACCTTGTTATTTTTTGAGCATTGTTTTTCAAAGCTTCATTTCTGAGAGTGGCTGAGCTTTTTAATAATTCTCAATGCCAGCTCTTTTATCCTCATTAAGTCACTAACAAAAAGCCATGGGAAGCATTAAGAAAGTGCATGATACTCAGGATCATAACTTGTCAGGTATGCTCAGCACCTAGCTGCTTGCAGGGCCTCCCCCTGCACACAGCAGCGGCCGGGAGGCACCCAGCATGAGCCGCGGGGCCAGCGGGAAGGATGTGCAGGGGATGCCCAATGCTAAAGCAATATTATGATTGTTTAGCGCCCTGAGATTATGCATTGTTCTTAGGTATTTGTATCCATGTCTAATTTTGTCCTATGTTGATATCATATTTAAATAATTTCCTAATGGTCTCGGGTAATTACCCTAAATTGTTCTAAATAAAAAGCTCTATTTTTAGAGAAAACGGCAGCATTGCATGGAGATGTGTGTGCTCTTGTTTCTCAAAGTCTCCTTCCCATTCATCTAGCTCTCAGACCACAAGGGCCTTGCGTTGGGTCCCCAGCAGCAGACCCAGAGACCGGCATTTGGGGATATAAAGCAGTGCTGTGATCCCAGAAAGCACCAATAGGGGAGTGGGAAGCCAGCCAGGGAGGGAAGGCAGCCTGTCCAGGTACATAATCAAACATATCGCTGGGCAACTCTGGGCAAAAGGGGTTCAGTGTGGGACTCTCCAGATTTATTTGGCCAGGAGCAGGAGTTGGGGAATGTATCCACCCAGCCTGTCAGTCCTGTGCAGAGGGCCGCCACGCCCTGCGAATCCTCCATCTGTGCTGTTGGAATCCATCAAGTTGAGTGCGTGAGAAAGATGAGTGCCATGGGGGCGGGGGAAGAACAGCCGGGTCACCAGCTACAGTGAGGCCCAAGCTGTGCTCACTACCCTGACATCTCACCCTATTGCAACAATGGTCCGGGGAAGGATAACAGAGCATCCTCCGCGGCTGGCCTTGCAAACCCGAACTCATTCCAGTAGATCTCTGCTGAGAAGAAGCTCCCAGATTCCAGTGACTTTCCCAGGACCACCTGGTAACTGACCAGCACAGCCTGCAGATCGTCATTTACCAGGGCCAGGAGCTAGACCCAAGCTGAGCCAATCCAGAAGTCCCTCTCTGGGGAATTCAGAAGTCTCAGCTGCCTCGATCTAGAACAGGTAAGTTCCAACCTGCTGTGGCCCCATTTCCCTCTCCAAGGAGCAGGAAAGCACAGTGCGCAGAAGAAACAAGAATGAGGCAGCCACGTGAGCTGCTGAGATGAGAAATGATAAACCCAGGCTCCCTTCCATTCCTGAGGCTCAGCTGCAGCCCTGTCCCCGGCTTCCCAGCAACGTAGTTGTAAATCAGCTCCCGGGCTGCCTGTTTCTTGTAACCGAAGATCTTCACCAATTCACAGAGACCGTGACTATTACAGCTCGTGGTCAGGTTGGAGCATCTGACCCTTGAATGGATGTGCAGTAGGTCCTGCCCAGAAAACTGGGCAGAAGTTCCTCTCCAAGCGACCCCAATCACCTCCCACCCCGCCCCCCATGCTGGGTCGCCTTTGGAGGGTCTCTTGGACTGTTTGCTGCCCACTTCTGGCCAGTGGTGGGTTAGCAGGGCTGCTGGATTGCACAGATTCCTGGAGCTGGGAGAGGGGAGGGTTAGGATACTGGGTGTTACATCCTGAGAACTCCTTGAGGGAAGGGACTGTTTTCCTTCTCACACCAGCACCTGGCATGGGGTGGGAGCTTGGTACTGGATAAATTAATGAAGGAATGAACAAGTGAATTGATCTATGAACTGGAGTCAGTAAGGGGCTGGCTATGGCTGAGTTACATATAAGGCAGCCAGAAATTTTGCATATTAGATGACACCATCCCAGATCCCAAATTCCTGTCGCCTGTGAATAACTGTCCTCCCTCAGCCCAGCATCTGCTGGGGCCGGGGGCACGGGGGGAATCAGTGCTGCTCAGTGAGTAAAATGGTGAGGAAGGGAACAGAAGTGGGAGACAAAACAGTACCTTCACCCCCTAACTGTAACTTCTTATTTCCCATCATTTAGGACTTGATCCATGGCTGTTTGCTCGCAGCTTCCTTGAACTCCTTCACTGTGTGCACCAAGTGGGGTTAATGTGATGAGAGTTTTGGGGTTTAAAAAAAAAGACCAGAAATTATATCTAAATGAGTGAGTCAGTTCCATGAGTCCATTACTCAAGAGACACTGGTTCGCCCCAGGACCTACTCCAGCCCAGGCAGCCCCACCCCTTGGCACGCGATGATACAGAATGCAGAGTTGACAGCTTTTTTTTTTTTTAAGATTTTATTTATTTATTTGACAGAGAGAGAGAGAGCCAGCAAGAGAAGGAACCACAAGCAGGGGGAGTGGGAGAGGGAGAAGCAGCCTCCCAGCGGAGGAGCCTGATGTGGGGCTCGATCCCAGACCGCTGGGATCACACCCTGAGCCGAAGGCAGACGCTTAACAACTGAGCCACCCAGGTGCCCCGACAGCTTTTTATACATTATTCAGAGTTTGGGGTTCCCCCCCTTCACTGCCTCTCTAAGTGGGCGAGGAGGAGGAGGTGGGGATCTCAAGGTAAGAATATCTCAGGGCCCTGCCTTGGTGGGACAAACCATCTGCAGGTGGGGGGAGGCCCCTGTCCAGGTGTCCATGCCTCCAGGGTGAGTCCCCTCCATTCTGGCAAAGCATATTTCACCCCACGGCAAGCCTCGGCTTCTCGGGGCGCTATGTAGACATCTCAGCAGCCAGATTCCAGTAGGGGCTCAGACTCCCCACACCCCAATTCCTATCTCGGATCTCCAGGCCGTCATGGAATGCTTCCCCCCACCCCATCCAAATAACGTGAATCCAGCCGCAATGCCGAATCTGTAAGTTGCAATGCCCTCACTTCTCCTATCCCTTGGAATTTGGCCTGAGAAACTATGGGCATCTCAAACTTCTAAGAGAACTTGTATCACTCCTGCTATCCCCACGCCCAGACATGCAGGTGTTCAGGTTTTTGCAAAGGTTTTTAAAGGACTTCCCTTGGTCTTTGGTTCCTCATTTTGTAACAGGAGACTCCCATGAGAGCTCCTCCTCAGAAACCGTCTAGAGACATAGGCATGTTTAATCCTCCCAATAACACTGAGGAATAGAGATTCTCGCTTCCCTTTTGCAGATGAGAAAGCTGAGGGTCAGAGGTTAAGCCACCTGTACCCCTCAGTTTCAGTGGCAGAGCGGGGATTCGAACCTGGGTCTGTCTCCCCAAAGCCCACATTCTATTCATTTCCTGGCTCCTGGGGCACATATGAAACTGGACCCCCAATTCTAGCATGAGACACAGATCTCCTAATGTTTTGATGAAGAAGCATGGTCTTCTAATCATGTAATAAGCTTCGGGAATTCCTCACCATGAGGAAGAGCTGAAATTATAAGCAGAGTCAATGAACGCAGAGCTGAATTTGTGCTTGTGTCACTGACAGTCACCATGAAGGGAATTCTGGGATGTCGGGGAAGGATTCCAACCCCAAAGTGACCGCTCAAACTCCAAGGGCCCTTAGAGGGCTTCTAGATCGAGCCCCCTTTACACACAAAGAAACTGAGGCCCAGAGAGGAGTCAAGACCCACCAAGGTCACCTGGAGTCAGGTGCGGGTTTGGGAGCAGACCCAGGCTCTCCACCGGGAACACTAAGTCAATGCCCCTGATTGACACAGCCCAGGCTTGGAGCCAGGGACTCCAGAGTGAGTCTGATTCACAGGCTCTTCTCTAAGAAGAGACTTGGGGATGGGCTGCCAGGGCTTAGTTCCTTGCTCTCGCCACCCATGAACAATCCGGGACCCCTTTCAGGCTCCCTCACTGCTGAGTTATCAACCAAGGGCCCTCTCCCCTCCCCCAGCACACGCCCCACCGCCCTCTGGTGTTCTTGCTTCTGCAAAACAGGTTCTGACACCCCTGGGTGTTGAAAGAAGGGACAGAAGCAGGTCACATTCCTGAGTATTTGTCATTTTAGGATGTGCTTTCTCTACCGCTTAGGACTGGCCAGCTCCCCCCAGCATAGTCACCCATTCAGCAAGTATGACCGGGCACCTGCTTTCTGCCAGCTCATGGTAGATACTGAGATATCAAGGAGAGCAAGTTACACCTTTTGCCCCCATAGTCAGCAGAGGGGGAAACAAATCCAATGTATGACACACGAGGATGGATGAGATTCAGGAGGCGAGTGAAGCACAGAGCTGGGGCTCCTAACCCAACCTAGTGAGAGGCTCACATTGGGAAGGCTTCCTGGAGGAAGTGAGTTTGAGAAGAGGTCTGAAGAATGAACAGGAATCAGATAGGGAAAACGGGTGGAAAGGGTATTCCAGGCATCGATACAGCTTGGACAAAGGCTCACAGTCCAGATGATGCTCGGTGCACTGGAGAAATTTATCGGATGGCAAACATATGCAGCTTTCTGGCTATCTGAGCCAGAGAGAGTCAGCAGGGTGAGTCCGGTGAATCTGCAGCTGTACAAGCCGATTCAGTGCTGGATAGTTGCTCTATATTCAGCCACGTGCAGGGTACGGAGAAATACAAGGGGTGCTCTTTGCTCTCAGAATGTTTTCTCCCTCCCTGAGGAGACAAGAACCATTGTATTTTAAAGACCAGAGAATGGAGTTATCATAGAACATCTAGGAGTGGTCGCAGCCATTCACTGACTACCCCAGCAACCAAGAGCAGCCCATCCTGAAGTCAACCACACTATCATCCTGAGAGCTCTTTCCTTAAATCAAAAGAATATTCCTCCTTAATATGTGTCCCCAGTGCTGCCCTGGTTTTCCTGTTTGGAGGTAGTTATATGAAAGGGGGCTAGACTCTTCTCCATGCAACAAGTTAGGGTTAGAGTTAGGGTTGGGGTTAGGGTTAGGGATTAGGGTTTTTCAAAGATGGTGCCAATGGCTCACCTTGCCCTGACTTGAGTCTGTCCTTTTCAGTCCCAAACAAGAGCACACCTGAAGAGTAATACTGGATAATGCCAATGTGCAGAACCAGAGCCCTAGAAGGATCTTTAAGGTGAACCTGTGGTGAGCTGAAGTTGTCACAAAAGTCTTGCAGGACAGGCTACCTTCCCCAGCCGTGTTTGAAGAGGAGGAAGTCTGTCAAAGGGAGAGGAAATGCACTCGCAGGAGGTGGGTACAGTCTGGACAACAACACTTCCTTATGCCTTTTTGTTTTGCTCAGTAACCTTGTCTTTCCTTAATATAAAATAATCCATTGCTTATAAGAACTTTAGAAAATGCAGCTGAGCAAAAGAAAGAAAATAAAAACCACCTGTAATTCTACTCCCCCCCCAAGAGGTAATTCCACTGATATTTTCATATTGTAATCGCATCATTTAAGACTTTTTTCTCTATGTGTGTATGGGGTATTTTTTAAAGATTTAATTAATTTATTTATTTACAAGCAAGAACAAGTGGGGTTGGGGTAGGAGCAGAGGCAAAGGGAGGAGCAGACTCCCCACTGAGCAGGGAGCCCAACACAAGGCTTGATTCCAGGACCCCGGAATCATGACCTGAGCAGAAGGCAGATGCTTAACCCACTGAGCCACCCAGGCACCCCAATATGTTTGTGTGTTTAATTTTTTTATTTTTTATTTTTTTAAAGATTTTCTTTATTTGACAGAGAGAGAGAGCAAGAGAGGGAACACAAGCAGGGGGAGTGGGAGAGGGAGAAGCAGGCTTCCCACTGAGCAGGGAGCCCGATGCAGGGCTCGATCCCAGGACTCTGGGATCATGACCTGAGCCGAAGGCAGACGCTTAATGGCTGAGCCACCCAGGCGCCCCTGTATGTGTGTTTTAACCAGGCTTGTACCGTGCTCAGTGTTTGCCATGCTTCCTCTCATTTGATGAAATATGGGGAATCTTTGGTCGCCAAACATTTTCTCCAGCGCTATTCAAATGCAAGGCTGTGCTCCTCTCGCATTGGGTAGACAAACCATTATTCATTTAGCCAACCCTCTATTGTTACACATGGAGCCTCTTCCTTTTTTTTTCCCCCTATTTTCTATTAGAAAGGAAGTCTGAATGTTCCCACATTCTTATAGTTTTCTGAAATTACAAGAAATGATGGGCACAAGCCATACCTTCATTCCTCCAAAGCATAGCTCAAATTTGGCTGTTTTTTCGAACAAACTTTACCGAAGACTCAAAGCTGATAGAAAAAAACCAATTACAACACAGAAAAGAAAAACTTAAATGCAGATTGCAGGATATTCCAGCCTACTACATCCGAAAGCCAGAGGCTTCTGGATGCCTCTAGAGCCTGCTAAGGAACCAGGTCTCCTGCATGGTCCTCAGCCTGCCGCTGTGTGGCCAGGGCCAGCCAAACTCTTCCCAGGGGCACAGATCTCTGATCATGTCCACCCTAACCAGAGTGCAGGCCCCTTCCCCCTCCCTGAGGCCCAGCAAGAAGGAAAAAATCATTTCCTAAACACCCACCCCAATGCACTTCACGTTAATCCCGATGGATACAGCTCTAGATGGCAGAATAACTGCTTGGGTGAGCATCGTGAACTATCACTGCCCCAGACCAAAGACCCATTCATGAATTTTGCCCCCATCGTTAGCACAGCAGAGTCACTGAAGTTTGAGATCTGTTTTTTGGGTTTTTTTTTTTCCCGAAATTTTGGAGGTCCCAGGCCCCAAAGGCTCAAGATAAGAATACCCAGGTTTCTCACTTCCAGCAGCCTCTCTGGAAGGAAAGCTATCCCCAAGGCCGTCATCCCACATGGGGAACCTGCTTTGCTATGAGGCAGAAGGAGCAGCAAACATCCTAGATCTCCTCCCGCCAGAACAAAGCCAGGGAGTCACAGCTTTTCCTTTGCTAACAAAGAACATTCTGGAACATAGTTTCTGTGCCCTTGCCTGCTCCGGTTATTGACCTCAGGATAAAATTCTGACAATCAAATTACCGGGATGAAAGTCACATGCATCTTGCAGGTTTTTGAAACACAATGTCAAATTTTTGCCCCCCCCCTTTTTTTTTTGCCTCTGAGCTTCCTGATAAAGTGCTGGAGAGTCTTGGGTTGAATCAGCCACCAGACCAGATAAACAAGCTGGACTGTCACTATCACTGTTTTCTGCAACTAGGAAGGGAACTCCCTTGGATCCTGCCCAGGACTTGGAATTCCTAAGCACACAGACCAGACACCTTTGCACCTCGCTCCCGGCTCAGGCCCCACCCTCCCCTCCTTTCCCCGCCCCTGTGGCCGGGTGGAGCCCGGCGCTGCGGAGGCGGCAAAGCCTCCCAGCCCTCCATCTGTGCTCAGCCCAGCGCCGAGGCCAAAGAGGGCTCTGAGCCCGGCCCCATGAGGACGCTACTGACCATCCTGGCCGCGGGATCCCTGGCCGGTGAGTGCCCATTGCGTTGTGGTCAGACTCCCGCCTCCGCCGGGACACCCAGGACGGTGGATCAGGGTTCCACACACACACACACACACACAAAGCCCAGGACGTCCAGTTTCAGTTTCTTCTCCACCAGGGCTGCCCTGGGTGACAAGCTTCCCGGGAGAATTGGGGAGCACCTCAGGTTACTGGGGAGGATGAGAGGGTCCCTCAGACCGGGCTTCTTCCAGTGACTCAACTCACCTCAAGACTCAGGGATGCAGCCCATTGTCTGAACTGGGGTGCCGGATGCCCTCACCTCAGTGTATGGAGAATTGGCTTGAGGGAGGCAGACATCCTTGGACCCCTTGAATAATTCTGATAGTTGTACCATCCCCTCCTCTGCTTCTGGCCGGCACTGGCCCAGCAAGGGGAGGGGGGAGAAGGACAGATAGACAAAGCTTGAGTGTGGCCATTGTTTCTCTCCACGACCTGCGGGGGGCCTCTTCTGACCCCTCACACTAAATCTAAAAGAGCATTAACTGGGGCGCCTGGGTGGCTCAGTCAGTTAAGCGTCTGCCTTCGGCTTATGTCATGATTCCAGGGTCCTGGGATCGAGTCCCGCATCGGGCTTCTTGCTCAGTGGGGAGTCTGCTTCTCCCTCTTCCTGCCTTCCCCCACTTGTGCTCGCTCTTGCTCTCTCTCAAATACAAATAAAATCTTTAAATAAATAAATAAATAAAAGAGCATTAACTCTAGGAAGTAAACTGAGGGTTGCTGGTGGGGAGGGGGGTGGGAGATGGGGTAGCTGGGTGATGGGCATTAAGGAGGGCACTTGAAGTCATGAGCACTGGGTGTTATGTGCAACTGATGAATCACTAAATTCTGCCTCTGAAATTAATAATATATGTTAATTAAACCAAATTGAAATAAAAAAATTTTTAAAAATTAAATAAAAGATGATTTTCTCCCAGAAAGGCCAGTCTGCCACATTAAAAGATCTTAAAACATCAGGGCCCTTTTAAAAACAGGACAAAAGGGCATAGTTTTCAAATTCGATAAAATGGATTTCTTGATTTATCATTACAGAGAACTTTTAGACAGATACGTGAAATCCCAGATTGGCTCTCTGCTTCCCAAGACATTTAATAAAATTCAGGGAACTTTCTCAGGAAGTGAATGCATAGTCCAGACTGAAGAGCAGGGAGAGATGACCTCTGCAAGGCCCCTTCTAGCTCAACGGCAGGATGAAGCCCATAAAGGGCCGGAGCTTCCCAGCCCCCTCTGCTGCTGTCCCCTGTGTCAGCTGGTGGGATCCACAGTGTTTCCAGCTGCCACCTGGGCCCTTCCAGTCTGTTCCACTCCAGCATCAAGCTGGGCATTCCCAACGCACTGGGTCCTTGATGAGTGAGGAAGGCTCGCTGTATCCCCCAAAGACTCTATTCTGGTTGGAAGTCTCAGAAGCTCTTGACCCTTGCAGATGGGGACCAAGGCGAAACAACCTTAGGAGTTGTTAAGAGCTGAGAAGGTCCTCTGGGCCCCAGGTCTCCTCTGCCCCAGCATTCTTAGGCTGATGCTAGAATATTTTGGATTATTTTTGTTTGCTACCCAACTTGTTGACAGAAAATTGTTTTTCCAAGTGAATTTGAAAACTTCCTTTCATAGAGGCCACCATTCTGCCAGTTTCTAGACAACACATGCGTCCCCAGGATTTCATAATGTAGACTTTCACCCGGGAAGTGCAGAAACAACGCAGGCTGAGGAATACATGGTAGCTTGAAGGGGGGAAAGGAATGAGCAGGGCAGGAGAGGGAGAGATCTTTTTTTTTTTTTTTGTAAAGGTTTGATTTACTTATGGAGAGAGCTCAAGCGCGGGGGCCAGGGGGCAGAGGGAGAAAGAGAATCCCAAGCGGATCCTGCACTGAGCATAGGGCTTGATCCCAGGGCCCTGAGATCATGAACTGAGCCAAAAATCAAGAGTCAGACGCTTAACCAACTGAGCCACCCAGGTGCCCCAAGGGAGAGATCTTGTTAGCTCTCAATGCCCCTAAAAGAAGAGCCCAGCCAAGGTCAACCCACTCCATTTCTGGAAGCCAACTTCAGTCCCCTCCTGGAAAATGGTGCCAACCTCCTCCCAGCCTGGGCCCTTTACCCCCCAAGCATGTGCCAGCCCCAGCCACCAGGCTCCCCCCCACTACAACTAGCCCCCCAGGATACCTACCCCAACCAGCAACCTTCCCAGTGCAGCCCCTAACCCACCACTAGCCGTAGTTAAGCCCATCCCCTGATAGACCCTGGCCTTCTGTCAAATCCCACCCTCCCTCTCTCCTGCCCTAACTTTATCACCCCCTCAGAAGCCACCATTTGGTTCTGACCTCAGGTGGACTCCCTCCCACATCTTAAGACCCAGCCCTGAATCCAGGACCATTCCTTCCAGAACAGACTCCAGTTCTGCCCAGACTCATCCAAACAAGATGTCGGCCACACCTCGGAGCTCAGTGGCATAGCCATCACATTGGCTAGAGGCAGTAAGACATGTCCTCCCCATACCCCAAGTCCCCTAGGTCCTGTTCTGGGAGCTCGTGGAAGTCTGGAACACAAAAATTTCTACAGCTGTTGGGACTGACCAACTCAGATTCCAAGAGGAATGTGGCCTTAGATTTAACCAGTGGATGCACAGCAGGGTCGGGCTGTCCAAACACTTTTTCCCATCCTCACAGGTGCCTGCTAAGCCCACAGACCCCTCTTGCAGAAATATTGTATGTAGACTTGGAGCAGGGAATAAATAACTATCCTCTCCCTACACCTTGGGTCTGTTGGTTGTCATGGCATTGTCCGGGGAGGAGCGAGGCACACACACATCAAAGACACATATGCACACAAGGCCCCAAGGCCTTGACGCAACTGGGTCTGCACCTGCTTAATTCCCACCCCAGCCAACCAGCCCTTCTGAGCATGCTCAGAGCCAGCTGCCGGCTCTGGCCACCATATTCCTGCAACCCCTCTTCCTTTCCACAGGCTAAGCCGGGAGGGCTGAGAGAAGAGTTTCCTAAGTGAAGGCTCTCATTTATAGTTCAAGATCGCTTCGGGGGGCAGTGGCCCCTCCCTGGTCCTCTTCTTGGAGCTCTGGCCTTTGCTGCGCCCTCCCTGCCCTCTTGTGTTCCCCACGACCAGTCTAGCACCATGATGAGTACTGCAGGCTCCGTCACGGACTCACTGAGACACGGGGCAGGGAAAGCTCTCTGAGCCCCTGCTTCTCTTATCCCTCAAATGGGGGTAACGAGAGTAAGTGCCTCCTCGGGGTGTCAGGAGGGTATCGTGATGAGACTTAGCCTAGTGCCTGGCACTTGCAGCACATTTCACAAGTGTCTGCTGCCACTCTTGTCGTTAGCATTTGCCTTTAGATAAGCCAAATTATCCCCCATCTCAGAGATGAAGAAAACAGGCTCCCCAGGGTGGCCCTGCCCGTGCGTGGCTCCCATCAGCCCCCCTCCCCTGGTGAAGTCTGTGTGGCTGTGGCAGGTGCTCTGTCTTCCTCCCCGTGCTGGGCGGGCAGGGGCGGGTTCCGCCAACAGAGGGGCCGGAGCTCACAGACGTCCTCTCCAGCCTTGTGTGGGATTATTGACTCTGGGAAGGTTATTCTTTGATGTGTTAGTTGAACTGTCAACGTGTAGTTGAGCATCTTTCCAATATCCCGCTGGTGCGACGCCAACTTCAGGTGTGTTCGCAAGCGAGGGAGGGACAACCCCCAGGGCCGTCAGGGGTGGAAGAGACGCGGCCCTCCCACGCTGCTGGCGGGGACGTAAGATGCCACAGTCGCTCTGGAAAACGGTTTGGCACGCAGTGGGGCAGCTGTTCAGAAACTCAAACAGAATTACCAGGCGAGCCGGCAGCTCGGCTCCTAGCTCTATACCCGACCGAGCTTAAAACCTATGGCCACTTACAGACTTGTACACAAACGTTTACCGCAGCGTTGTTCATAATAGCCGAAAAAGTAGAAACAACCCCAATGTCCATCAACTGATGAATGGATAAACTGCAGAATAGCCGTCCAGTGGGGTATTATCCAGCCGTAAAAAGGAAGTAAGGACTGACGCATGCTGCCACATGAATAAATCTCGAACACGTTATGCTAAGTGAAGACGCGAAAGACCACTTACCGTAAGACTGTTTGTATGAAAAGTCCAGAACAGGAACCATAGAGCCAGAAAGCAGCTTAGTGGTTGACTCCGAGCTGGGGGAGCGAAGGAAGGGAGAGGGACCCCTAATGGACACAGGGTTCCTTTTTAGGGTGATGACAATGTTCTGGAATTAGATAGTGGTGATGGTTTCCCAACTTTGTGAATATATTCAGAAACCCCTGATTTGCACACTTTAAAATGCTGAGTTTTATGGGCTGCGAATTATAGCTCAATAGAACACTTGAGAACAAGCGAAGGAGGACAGTGCTGGTCAGTTGCAGAGTCTCTGGTGCGTGGGTGCTTGTGCCGCCCTCCCATCAGACGGCTTGTTGGCGGGCTGGGGGCAGGACCCTCGTGCCCATCTGCTCACCCTGCTCCCACTTCCCGCAGCTCACATGGTGGAGGACACCTCGAATCTGCTCCAGCACGTAAAATTCCAGTCCAGTAACTTCGAAAACATCCTGACGTGGGACAGCGGGCTGGAGAGCGCCCCGGACACAGTCTACAGTGTGGAGTATAAAAGGTAGGCTTCCCTCTCCACACGACCTCTTCAGACTCTGCTCTGAACCCAGCCCTTCCAAGAAAATCCCTGTCTACCAGATGTTCCCACCTCCCCCCTGGTCCCCCACCCCAGTCTGATGTGACACAGCTCGCACCACCCCCTGCCAGACAAAGCTTTGCTCTGTTGTGGTTTCTTTTGCAAAGGGAGCATAAAATAATGGTTAAAAGTACAGGTTCTGGGGGCATCTGGGTGGCACAGCGGTTAAGCGTCTGCCTTCGGCTCAGGGTGTGATCCCGACGTTCTGGGATCGAGCCCCACATCAGGCTTCCGCTGGGAGCCTGCTTCTTCCTCTCCCACTCCCCCTGCTTGTGTTCCCTCTTTCGCTGGCTGTCTCTCTCTCTCTCTCTGTCAAATAAATAAATAAATAAAATCTTAAAAAAAAAAAAGTACAGGTTCTGGAGTCAGACTGCCCAGGCTTCCCTGCCAGCTCTGGCCTTTATAACGTGGGGCAATGGGGTAATCTCGCCAAGCCTCAGTTTCCCCACCCATAAGGTAAGGCTAGCAAGAGTTCCTCCATCAGAAGATTGTTAGGTACATTAAGCAAGATAGTCATGAGCGCTTGTGCCTGGCAGATAATGAAACGGTTTTATAACAAAGAGCCATGCCCACCCCTCAAGCCCAGGCCCCTGTTCCTGCTCGTCTCCCTTCCTACGCAGAGGAGGAGGTTGGCATGGGTTCCATCGCTGGTCCTGCCTCTTTACCCTGTGGCAAGTCCCTTCCCCTCTCTAAGCTTCATTTACCGCATCTGTCAAATGGGGATGACGGGGCCTGCCTCAAAGGCTTATGGTAACGATAAGCTCAGAATGTGAACTCAAATCCTGCCCCCCCCCAAATGCGTGCCCCAAACACCAGTCCAAATTTTACCCCTTTAAGCCTCAGCTTCCTCATTCGAAAAGGAGGGAGAATCACGTCTTGAACCTCACGGGATCATTGTGAGGACAAACAGATCAGCCACATAAGGGGCCTGGGACACAGAAAGTGCTAAGTCAATATCAGATAACGTTATCATTATTAAAAAACCACAGGACGGGTGCCAGGCCCAATCATTCAAGGTGTGCACCGGCCCCTCCTGTGCCCGCAGGTACGGAGAGAGAGAGTGGCTGGCGAAGGAGGGCTGCCAGAGGGTCACCCGGAAATCCTGCAACCTGACCGCGGAGACGGGCAACGTCACGGAGCTCTACTACGCCCGGGTAACTGCCACCAGCGTGGGAGGCCGGTCAGCCACCAAGATGACCGATCGGTTCAGCTCGCTGCAACACAGTGAGTGGGCACCCCTCACTGCAGGGGAGGGTTGGGGGGAGGCCCAGAAGGTCAGGGGGCAGTTCGAGATGTGGTTGGTCACCCCAACTAGAGACGATCCCGTGCACAGCTGGGGGTCTTTCTCCAGTTCCGTCCCGGCCTCCCAAGGTCAGTTCACCTTCCTCTGGCCTCTCGGCTCCAGCCAAGGGCTCCTAATTCAGTGCCCTACTCCGGCCCTGCCTCTTTTCCAATCTTAGTCTTGGTCTGGTCTTCCACATGCCCTTCTAAGTGGGTGTCCCCGCTGTCGTCCCAACGACCTCATTTCATTATGTCACCACCTGCTACTCTCTGTTCATTGTCCTCGTAGCTCCTATCACCATCGGCAGTGATGCCCTCTGCCTCTCTGTATCCCACCTGCTTCCGTGCGGGGGCGTGGAATCCCGTGTTCTCGGTCCTTCGCATGGGGCCTGGCACGGAGGAGAGGCTCGCTACGTAATTGATGAGTGAATGAATCTGAGTTGCCAAACTCCCCACACCAGCTGAGCAGGGGTGATGTTCACTAACTGACTTCACAGCCACGTGGTTTTCCAAGAAAAGAAAAAATAAAACTAAACAAGTTATTTTTTTTCTAGGCTTATTCAGTTAATACGTATTTATTGTAGAAAATCTGGAAAATATAGAAATGCACAAAGAAAAATGAAAGAAGCCCAACATAATCTGAACACTTAAACATAACCAGAGTTAACTAGAGACTCTCTCTACTCTTTCGTGACCTGGTTGGTTGGTTGGTTGCTTTTCATACAACGCCCTCAGGAACGTTTGCCCACGTCATTAAGTACTTTCCACAGCATGACGTTTCACAGCTGCACAATGATCTGTTCTATGGAGGTATTCTTAATTTACTTCCCCAGTTCCCTTTTTGAGGACTTTCAACTCAGTTTTTCAATTTTATAAACAAAACTGAAGTGAACATTCTTCTAGCTCTGATGTTTTCAATCTCAGAGGTCAATGGACCCTTGAGGGATTTTTATAAATTCGCTTCAGGGGGAGTAGGGCTCATGAATCCCCGAAATTGGGTGCAAAATTTTTGCATATGTACATTTGGAGGGAGAGTAGATCTGATCCGTAGCATTCGTCAAATTCCTAAAAGGGTCTGTAAACCAGTAAAGCTTATTTGGTTATTCAGCAAATCACATCTTGAGAGAGACTGAAGTCTCAGGCCTGGCCTTTGAGGCCAAATCAATAATTTGAGGCCCCCTGAACATGACTTAGTTTATATAGCTGAACTCTCAGTCCCCAAAGCTGTCATTGCCAGTAGTCTGGGGTAAAGGGTGCTGTGGGCAGACTCAAGGTGGGGACTGTGGAGGCAGGGACAAGAGCACGGTTAATCTAAGAGGTCAGTACCCCTCTCCCTGGGTTCTGCCCACTCACCCCTCGGCACCCCTTTGCCAGCCTTAAACCCACACGCCCGTTGCTAGCGGTCGTTTTCTCTTCTCACCTGTTTGTTTAGTTGCTGCTTTCGTTAGCATAACTGGGGTTGGGGCTGGAGGAAAGGGGAAACAGTCAGTCATGTCCCCTGGTCCAGGGCAACCTCAGACACTACTGGATGATTCCAGCCTTTTCTTTTCACTTTTCTCTCTCCCCTTTCCAGCTACCATCAAACCACCGGACGTGACCTGTATCCCCAAGGTGAGATCCATCCAGATGATTGTCCATCCCACCTCCACGCCTATCTGCGCCAGGGATGGCCACCGGCTAATCCTGGAGGACATCTTCCCTGACCTATTCTACCGCTTAGAGCTCCAGGTCAACCACACCTACCAAATGGTAAATATATGTGCCTCCCTGGTCCTTCCCTGCCTGGGAAACTCATTTCTCTGTCAATTAGATCTGCATTGCTTCAAGTAGAAAGGAGATGTTTTATATAAATTAGCATTTTCCAAAACACAGCCCTCCCTCTTGTAGATCACATAGACAAGCACACGCTAAAGTCTCTGACAAGTCCTGCAAAGCCAAGACTCTGGTTTCAATTCATTGAATACGACTTCTCTCAAATTTCTTGACCAGAGAAACTCCTTTCATTTTGCATAATTCTTAACTTTATTTTTTGCCTGATGCCTTATAATACCCTGGAGAGCATCCTCTACTAACATCTTCAGATGTCCACTTTGGAAAATGCTGAAATCTATTTCTACTGCTGCAGTTCCTTTTGCTAGTTGTCCACCATTTGCAGGAACTGGATACAGGCTGTGTCTTAAGATCACTAACAATGAAAGGTAGAAGGCAAGGGCATAAATGGTCAAATGATGTATGAGGTATTTCTTTTGTATCCAGGAAATATGTGTTTTCTCCCAAGCATGTGCCAGGGGTCCATAATTCCACTGAACGGCTATTCCCACACCCAAGAGGTTTATAATCTAGTGGATGGGGAAGGAGCTAAAGCAAGAATTCAAATAGCTAGAGATAGAGGAAAATAAGGGTATTGCGTGGGGTGGAGCGGGGGCAGGGTGGTAGGAGGGGAGATGGCAGCCCAAAGAGTTCTGGAAAAACTTCCAGATCAGAAAACTTTCTGGTGCCAATACCAACTTCTGAGGCATGCCAAGTAATACACGCCTAGTATATCATTTATTCCTCACCATCACCTTGTGAGGTGGGGGCTACCATCTCCATCTCCTGAATGAGAAAACAGAGAGGTTAAGGCACTTGCTCAAGATTGTTCAGGAAATGATAGCAGGGGCACCTGGGTGGCTCAGTCGTTAAGCATCTGCCTTCGGCTCAGGGTGTGATCCCGGCGTTCTGGGATCGAGCCCCGCATCAGGCTCCTCCGCTGGGAGCCTGCTTCTTCCTCTCCCACTCCCCCTGCTTGTGTTCCCTCTCTCGCTGGCTGTCTCTCTCTCTCTGTCAAACAAATAAATAAAATCTTTAAAAAAAAAAAAAAGGAAGTGATAGCAGAGTCAAGATTCAGATCCAGCTCTGTTCACAGCCCACATTTTTCCCTCACTGGCCTAGATGGCCCTACCATGATCAAAGAGAAAAGCAGGAAAACTTAAAACTCTCCTAGGAAGCACAAAACTGCCCAGTTTGGCTGGAGCACGGAGACATACAGGCCAGTTTCTCCTGCAGAACAGTTTCGCAAAACATGGCCCCAGACCAATGGCGTCAGAATCTCCTACAGTATTCATTTAAAATGCAGGTGCCTGGGGGGTGCCTGGGGGGTGCAGTCATTGGCGTCTGCCTTCGGCTCAGGGCGTGATCCCGGCGTTCCGGGATCGAGCCCCACATCAGGCTCCTCCGCTATGAGCCTGCTTCTTCCTCTCCCACTCCCCCTGCTTGTGTTCCCTCTCTCGCTGGCTGTCTCTCTCTCTGTCAAATAAATAAATAAAATCTTAAAAAAAAAATGCAGGTGCCTGGGCCTTCCTCTGATCTACTCAGGGCAATTCGGCAGTGGCACCTGTAGGATCTGAGTTTTTAGTCAGCAGCCCGAGTGCTTCTTACCCACCCTGACATCTGAGACCCGCTGGCGTAGAGGAGACTGCTGTGGGAGATAAGCCGGGCGGACAGGCTGGGAGGTCGAGGGCTGGGGGGTGGACAGAGGAAGGTCTATTGATCTCAGTAGTCAGGGGAGCAATCAGAGATCACTGAGCAGGGAAAGTCCCTATCATACTACCTATTAGTAAATATTTGGGCTTTAGTGACTATCTTATTTACAACTTAATTCAGTCTGGGGTCAGAGAACACACTCAGCATAACTGCCGTTCTTCTGTATTTATGGCCCGGCATATGGCCCGTCTAGGGGAGTGTCCACATGCTCTTGGTTTGGCGGAATGCTCCATAAATACCCGTCCGATAATCGTGTGACTCAGGTGCTCAGTGTCTTTCCTGATTTGGGGGAGATCTGTTGTTCTTTTCATTGCTGAGAGTATTAAAATCTCCACCTGTGACTGTGGATTTGTCTCTCTTCCCCTCTAATTCGGTGCAGATTTGCTTCATGCCTTTTGAAACTCTGTTCTCAAACACACACATTTCTGACTGTTACAGCCTCCCGATCAATTGCCCCTTTTATCATCATGAAATGTCCTTTTTCCCTCCAGTATCATTCTTTGTACTGAAGTCTGCTTCACCTGTTATTCACATAGCCACTCCAGCCTTCTCACACGCACAGTCTGCCTGGTATGTCTTTTTTTTTTTTTTTTTTTTTTTTTTTTTTTTTTTTTAGATTCTGTATCTTTATTTATTTATTTGAGAGAGAAAGCACACATGTGCGCGAGAGTGAGCACAAGCGGGGGGGAGGGCAGAAGGAGAGGGAGAAGCAGGTTCTCCCTGAGCAGGGAGCCCGGCGTGGGACTCCACCCCAGGACCCTGGCATCGTGACTTGAGCCCAAGGCAGACGCTTAACCAACTGAGGCACCCAGGCGCCCCTGCCTGGCACATCTTTTTACCTCCATTTATTGTCGCTCTAACTGTGTCTTGTATTTAAAGTGCATCTCTTGGGGCGCCTGGGTGACTCAGTCATTAAGCATCTGCCTTCGGCTCAGGGCATGACCCCAGAATCCTGGGATCAAGCCCCGCATCGAGCCCCACATTGGGCTCCCTGCTCAACGGGAAGCCTGCTTCTCCCTCTCCCACTCCCCCTGCTTGTGTTTCCTCTCTCGCTGCCTGTCTCCTCTCTGACAAATAAATAAATAAAATCTTTAAATAAATAAATAAATAAAGTGCATCTCTTGAAGATAGCATTCTGACATCTCTGCCCTTTTTTTTTTTTTGAGATATAATTCACATACCAGAAAATCCTCCCTTTTAAAGTGTACAGCTCCATGGGTTCTCTTACCTGTGAGAAGTTGTGTGACCAACATCACTGATTCCCCTTATGCTGTCCATCTGTTTTCAAGTTCTCTGACTCTTCTCTCAACTCCAGTCTGCTATGAAGACCATTCAAGTGGGATTTTTATTTCAGATATTATATTTTTCAGTTCTAACGTTGCCAGTTTTCATGGTTTCTGCATCCTGGTGAGATTTCCTAGTCATCCGTTATGAGCCCGTTTTCTTTGCTCCCTTGAGCATATTTATGGTGGCTGCTTGGATATCATTGTCGGGGGCCCGGGTGGCTCAGTCGGTTAAGCAGTTAAGCATCTGCCTTCGGCTCAGGTCATGATCTCAGGGTCCTGGGATTGAGCACCTCTCCCCCTCATCGAGCTCCCTGCTCAACAGGGAGCCTGCTTTTCCCTCTCCCTCTGTCTCTCCCTCTGCTGCTTCTCTCTGCCACTCCTCCTGCTTGTGCTCTCTCCATCTCACTCTCTCTCAAATAAATAAATAAAATCTTAAAAGAGAGAAAGAGAGAAAATCATTGTCTGCTAATTCCAGTACTTTGGTCATCTTGGAGTAGGCCACCATTGATTGTCTTCTCTGCTGAATATGGATCATGTTTTCCTTTACTTTGCATGTCTAACAATTTTGGAATGTATCCTGGATGCTGTGAGTAGTACAGTGGAGGGACTCTGGATTCTGCTCTATTCCTCTGGAGAGTATTGATGTGTTTTGTTTTGTTTTGTTTTGTTTTGTTTTGTTTTAGCAGGAATGTAATTTGGCTGACCTTCAAACTCCAAAATCTCAGTCCCATTCTTTCACCTTTACCTGGGCTGTTTGGAGTTTACCCCACTCGCCTTCAGGGCCAGGCAGGGAGTTGGGCCAAGTTTATACTCAGAACTTGGGCCTCCCTCTCTATGGACCTCTCCTATCTGCAGCCTCTCCCTTCACTTTCTAGCTGTTAGGATTGTCGGGAGCTCTGTCTTCTTATTATTCAAACCAGTAAGATTACAGGGTTTCTATTTAGGTTTAAACCACCACACAAGGTGAAGGCCTGATTTCAAGCTAAAAGACATTTTAAAAGATCAGAAATCTACCCAATGACTTTCCTTGCCTTCTTTTTCCAATATCTGCCTGCTTTTGCTTACTTTCCAATGCTTACAGGTAGTTTTTATTTTGGCCGGAGTTGATAGTTGTTGCTTTAGGGAGGGTTGGTCCAAAGAAGCTATACATTCCTGGGAGCAGAAAGAAGAGAGATCAAATGTGAAAACGAAAGAGAGATCAGGGCAGAAAGTGAGGGCCCCCTGCAATGGTAGGGGCTGGAAATCACTGGGCCTGAAGCAGGCCAGAGGCAGTAAAACATCTGGGGAAAGAGGAATCTTGGGGCACAGCAACTCCGCTGGACTTGTGTCATATGATGTTTAACGTGTGCAATTTCAACCATACGAGTTACACAAACAAAAAGTTGTAAAGTCTGTTTATGTACTTCTTCACCCACTTACACCAACCCCCCAAAATAAAAATAAAAACAACCCTAAACCCTGGCTTCCGTGTGCCTGGGAAGGGGAAGGTGTAGCTGAAATGCAAAGAACCAAAGAAGAAAATTCTTACTTTTTGAACACCCAAAACACAGCTCCTGGTCCTTTAAAGGAAGGTTTATGGATCACTTAAGGCCAATTAGAAACAAGGGATGTGAGAGGGGCTTTGTCAAAAATGGCTTCAAGTTCTGGGCCTTGAATACTGGAACAAGAAAGACACTATGAACGGAGCTAGGGAATCACACGCAAGTACAGGTTTGGGATTGGGGAGGTGGAGGGACCCAGAGAGAGGAGACCAGCACGTTTGGACATGCTGAGTTAGACGTGCCCACAGGGTGCCATCAAGCAGCGAGCTGGAAGTGCACGTCCAACTTGGCAGCTCTTGCTAAGCTTGGGAGTTTTCTACACATCGGTGATCTCCAGAGCCATGGGTCCAGATAAGATCACTAGTGAGAAAGTAAGTGGAGAGAGAAAAAAATCAGATGAAGAACAAATCTTGCAGAACAACAGAATTGAGGCACTGAGACCAATGAGAGAAGTAGGATGAGAACCAGAATGATGCAACAAGGCAGCCAAGGGAGGAGTTCAAGGTCAAGAGGCTAGAGACACACCGGAAGGCTAGAGTTAAAAGAGCAGCTCTAGGGGTGCCTGGGTCGTTAGGCGTCTGTCTTCGGCTCAGGGCGTGATCCCGGCATTCCAGGATCGAGTCCCACATCGGGCTCCTCCCCTGGGAGCCTGCTTCTTCCTCTCCCACTCCCCCTGCTTGTGTTCCCTCTCTCGCTGGCTGTCTACCTCTGTCAAATTAAAAAAAAAGAAAAAGCAGCTCTAGCAGAAGGATCAGCAACTGAAAGGAGCAAGGGCTTGCTTCAGCAGGCAAGACGTGGCAGGAACAACAGGTGTTCAGCATTGGCAGAACCCAAAGGGCCAGGTGGGCTGTAGAGAGAGATAAGTGGACAGGGAGACAGGGACTGGGGTTCTATCCCATGATATGGGCCGAGCCATCAAAAGATTTAAATAGGGGAGCATTGGAATTATGTTAATCTTTTGTAAATATCACTTTGGCACCAGGATGAATATGGAGGTGGACAGGGGCAAAACCAGAGACAGGTGACCAGTAAGCAAGCCACTGCAAGAGTCCAGGCTCACGATGTCAAGGCCCAGTTATGACAAAAGTGATGAGGAAGGCAAGAGAGGGATGGATATGGGGTGCCTGGGTGGCGCAGTCGTTAAGCGTCTGCCTTCGGCTCAGGGCGTGATCCCGGCGTTATGGGATCGAGCCCCACATCAGGCTCCTCCCCTGGGAGCCTGCTTCTTCCTCTCCTACTCCCCCTGCTTGTGTTCCCTCTCTCGCTGGCTGTCTCTATCTCTGTCAAATAAATAAATAAAATCTTAAAAAAAAAAAGAGAGAGGGATGGATAGTCAAGGGTTTTGATGTTTGATAGAGAAGGAGAAGGAGAAAAACTAGAAGAAGAGGGGATAATGATGATGTTGGTGGTGCTGGTGGTGATGGTGGTGCTGGTGGTGATGGTGGTGCTGGGGGGAAGGTGCTGGAGGTGGTAGTGGTGGTGCTGGTGGTGCTGGTGATGCTGGTGATGGTACAGAGGGTAAGGGAATAGGAACAGAGCATTATGGACTGACCCACCAGTTCTTGGTTTGGGCAGCTGGTGCCACCATTGTACTGGGCGCCATGACCCAGGCAGACGTGTGCGCAGCCTTGATCGGGCTCCATGTGGAGACTGGTGCCTAAGAGGAGTCACTCTGGGTTCTCTGTCAAATTCAGCACCTTGGAGGGAAGCAGAGAGACTACGAGTTCATTGGCCTGACGCCTGACACAGAGTTCCTTGGGACCATCATGATTTTTGTTCCAACCTGGTCCAAAGAGAGCGCTCCCTACGTGTGCCGAGTAAAGACCCTGCCAGGTAAGCTCAGCGGAAACCAGCGGGAGCCGGGACACCTGATTTCGAACCTCGGCTCTGTGCTCTCTTCCCTGTAACCAAGGCGGGGTTTGGCGGTGCTCACAGGCCTGCAGAGGGATTATTAGTGTGTTCCCGTAGTCAGTCTTCATTAATCCATCACTGAGTTAGCCGATGGGTTATCATTAAACACGTTTAATCCCCACCTTCCAGCCCGCTGGATTTCCTCTCCCTGGCCAGCTTTCTGTGTACCCTGGCAAGGCAAATTCGCTTAATATTAACCCAGAGGAGATATCCTGGGAAATAATCTGCAGAAGGGAAAGCAGAGAAGATAAAACGTTCCCTCAATATCTTCCAAAGTCAAAGAAGAGTAACAGTGATGAGAACTAGCATTTTTTTAAAGATTTTATTTATTTATTTGAGAGAGAGAGAGAGAGAGCACAGAGGGAGAGGGAGAAGCAGGCTCCCCACCTAACAGAGAGCCCGACGTGAGGCTTGATCCCAGGACCCTGAGATCATGACTAGCCAAAGGCAGGCGCTTAACCAACTGAGCCACCCAGGCGCCCCGAGAGCTAGCATTTCTGCTGTGCTAACCAGGGACCAGGCACCACTCCGCACATTCCTCGTGAGCCCCCTACAAGACAGGTGCAATTATCGCTTTGTTTTACTGAGGGAACCGAGGTTCGAAGTCGTTAAGTACTTTGCACAAGGACACGCAGGTGGTGAAGGATAGAACGAGGCTGAATTCAGGAGCCCATGTTCTCACCGTGACGCTACAATAGAGATTGTTTTGAGTCATCGGCTCAGTGAGATGGTGCCCCACGCTGCCTTCCTCCAGCACACTGAAACCCGACTCTCATCGTTAAGCATCATGATATTTTTATTAGTGTTCATGTTCACAGAGATAGAAATGTTGTAATGCTCAGAGCCGCAAGTTTAGAAGATGAAAGTGATAGTAGTGGTTCGGATGGATTTGGAAAAAAGAGTCTCCTCCTTAGTCATCAGCTGCAGAGTAATGATGTCAGTAGGTGATTTCTGTTCTAATGAACAGAGGAGAGGAGGCCGCTAGAGGCTGGGCCCTCGGGTAGACTGAAGCGTGGTACAATCAGCATCGCATCGGTTCTGGTCCTCCATGTTGTTCAGAAACTCAACTCACCAGTCACCCCAAGAACCCACAAGAGACGGATTTCTCCAGCCGAGGCCCAGTGCGTGAATTTTCAGGGCAAGAGACGCCTGGTAGGGCAGCCAGCACTGGCCGCTTGCACGGGGCATGCCCTTCCTGGGGAAGGTGCCCCGGGGAGACCAGAATAGAACTTGGCGAGAGCAGGACTGGAAAAGGAAACCGACTTTACAGGCACCATGCTGGGAGACCGTATATGATTTGTGACCCTCTACCCTGGATGGACTAGACAAATCTTGTCCATTCCTGCCCCTCCCCCGCGCCCCACCCCTGCTTGCTGACCACTCTACCCTTATCCTTTTGTTGGCTTGTCCTTACGTGATCTAGCTTATGACATGATACCTTTTTTTCTACGATTCTAGCTGCTTCTACATAAATCACACTTCTTATTGGCTGTTTCTTGCTGACATCTAGAAAGCACCTCATCCTTAAAAATAAAGTATATGAATAACAATTCCTACCACTTATTAAGTACCCACTCCATTGCCAAGCACTGTGTTGAATGCTTTACATATATTATCCCATCGAATTTTTACAACAACCCTGCAGGTTGGGCAGCTTCATCCCCATTTCTCAGGATGTCTGGGAGGGTCACGAGTCAATATCCCGGTATCTTGATGCTGGAAAAGACTCTCACCCCATATCCGATTTTTACAGATGAGGAAACGAAGGCATCCTTGTGTAGTGGGGAGAGCTTCGTAGATGTACATGACAAGCCCGGCTCCACTGAGTAGCTGTGTGACCTTGGTCAAGTCACTTAGCCTCTCTGACACTCGGCTTCATCACCCCTAAGAAGGGAGCATCTCTGGCCCTCTTTGTTTGGTGGGATATCATAGGTAAAGCATGTCACACGGTGCAAACAGTAAGAGCTCAATAACTGCTGGCTACTGTTCTTAATACAGAGTAGACCAGAGAGGGTCGTGCAGCAGAGAGAAGCTTCTCAGCGTACCAGTGGCTGAGCCAGACCCCTAACCCCCCACATTCCAGTTGTTTCCATTACTTCTTCCTGTCTTCCCACGTGTGAAATGGCACATGGGAATGTTCCAAGTGCCTGTCCTACCCTGCCGGAGGAGTGGGGGTTTTCCTGTACCATCAGGCATGTCAGGTAGAGACATTCTGGTCGTGTCTTCCCCCTGGAGCAGTAACAGGACTATCACGTGACAGGGGACAGGGCATCACTGAAGAGGGAAGCTGACCCAGGGAGGCCCAAGCCTCATGGGCTGGGGGGAGCGAGTAGTGGGCTGGACGTGGAGGCTCCGGCAATTCCCGGGGTTCACAGCAATTGCCAAGGTCGCTGGCAGCTGGTACTCAGCACCCCATGCTGAAGCCACCTGAGGGATGGAAGGAGGGTGGCCTGGAGAGTCAAAGCCCCTGGAGAACACAAATCACCAGTTTTAGCAAAAATCCCAACTACCGCTTCCTTACCCCGCCCCTCACCGGGGCAGCAAGTGTGTCATGCCAAGAACCGGCGCCCATCCCGAAGATGCGGGACCACAGGGAGAAGGCTCCACACTAAAGCCCTTAGTCGGCCCTCTGCTTCCCCTTTAGAAGGGTGGTGCCGCCCGGGCTCCCTCCCAGGCAAGGTCTTCCCTAACACCCAGCCTGCTACCTTTTTAGGGGGGCGTGGAGGACAGGCCACTCCCATTTCCACACCCCAGCCCCCCACCTCTGCCCAGAGCCGCCTGCCAGGGAAGCAGGGCTGTCCTCAGACGCAGGCAAGAGAAGCCTGTTAAGAAGGCTCTGCTCTGGCCTTGCTCTGGCCACAGCCCACCCCATAGTCCAAATGCACAGGTCCCCCTAGAGCCTGTGACCTTCTTCTAGCCCATACTCTGGGTACCCGGGACCCCAAAACTCCCTGTTCAAATGCCCTGAGCCTGTGTCCCGTCTAGCAGATCTGGTCCTCGCCTCCTTCCTCCAGAGAGGAGACATTCTGTTGATGCGCAGACCCTCAGACCAAAGGGAGGCCAGTAGACAGCTCTGTGTTAAGGGGCACGGGTGAGCTTGGCCGTACGGGCTGGGAGTCCACATCCCTGTGTACGAGGCCCCCTGGCAGAGAGGGATGGAGCCGCGGTGGGCCAGGGTCACTGGCAGGCCCCCCGGCCCCTCCACATGGCAGCTCGGGGCCACCAGGAGTCCGAGAATCCAAACTCAGACTTGGCCTTCCAGGTTGTGATGAAAAGTATGCTTGTCGGGGCGGGGGCATGCAACCTAAGTCACTGAGCGTAAGAATACCATTTCTAAATTCGGGATATTTAGACATCTAGTATGCGGCCCTCTACTCGCGCTCCTGACCCAGTCCCGCTCGCGCTGGGGGCCGGAGAGGCCTTCCCCAGCCCGGCCCGAGAAGGCAGGGAGGAAAAGCACCCAGGCCACGGCATCTGCACGGGATCGGACCCAGACCAGACCCCGGCCTCAGTCTCCCTGCTCTGGCCCCTGTGCTCCCCCAGATCGGACGTGGACATACTCCTTCTCAGGCGCCTTCCTGTTCTCCGCGGGCTTCCTCGTCGCGGGGCTGTGCTACCTGAGTTACAGATACGTCACCAAGCCGCCTCCACCTCCCGACTCCCTGGTGAGCGGCTGCGCCTGGGGTGGGAGAGGGAGGTCCAGGGGTGGGGACGAGCCCAGAGCTGCAGGGGACACAGGCCAGGGGCCCCCGGTTCTCCCTGAAGGGCAGGGATAAGCACGCAGTGCAGAAAATTAGGCCTCGTTTCGCCTCTCCAACCCGAAGTCGACAAAGACATGGCCCAGCAGGGTGTATTGGAGAAACGTGGGTGCCAGGAATAGTGGGCTTGGAGTGGAAACCCAGGGACGTGAGAGCATCCACGTCCAGGCAGGTAATGCGGGACCTGGGAGAGCAGGCCCCTGCGAGGGGCCGAGGAGGGGTGGGCACCGGGGGGAGCCCTGGAGCTCATGCCCTGTCCACACGGGCAGCCAAGTACCGCCGCCTGGGAATGCGGGGCCAGTGCTGCCAGGTCCTCTAAGCCCTGTGCAAACCACCCAAGTCCCCCTGGCAGCCCCAATTTGGCGGCCAGCACTGGCTCCGGGCTGAAGGAGCAGGGCCTGCAGTCTGGGGCTCTAGGAGCTAGCTCTCGTTCATTATGTGAGGGACAGGGGAGCTTGAGGGCATTTCGCTCAATGTCAAAGCCCACGTGAGCCATTTCCTGTAAAACTCTCCCAGCCTCCCGTTATCCCCTATCCTTTCGCACCTGGCCCCCTCCATCAGGCTCTTAGGGCTCCGCGAGTGAGGAGCAGTGTGGGCCAGCCCCTCGGGAGTGTACCCCAAGGCAGCCTCCACTCTGAGTCCTTTACTTCCTGCATGATCTTCCTTCTAGAGAAACCACAGCCTGAATCTCTCTCCTGGAGATAACCCAGACTTAAGAAGGGGCTCTCACCTAAAGGGCTGGCAGCCCTGTCCCTTCGGAGAGGCCCAACACTTAGAGGGATCTCTGGGAAATCAAGAGCATGTGCGGCATGTGCATTGTGGAAAGTCCCCTAGGTGGTCTACCCCATCCCCTCTGCCTCCCCATGGAGGACCCAGCCATCCGCGGCGCCCTCGGGGAGCTTAGAATGCGCCCTAACGGGTGGCCTGTTGTGTCTGCACAGAACGTCCAGAGAGTACTGACCTTCCAGCCTCTGCGGTTCATCCAGGAGCACGTGCTGATCCCTGTCTTTGACCTCAGCAGCCCCAGCAGTCTGGCCCAGCCCGTCCAGTACTCCCAAGTCAAGGTCTCCGGGCCCAGGGAGCCCCCAGGAGCCCCGCCACTGCACAGCCTGTCCGAAATCGCGTATCTCGGGCAGCCAGACATCATCCTCCGGCCCTCTGGAGTGCCAGCTCACCAGACGCTCTCCCCACAGTCCTACGCACCCCAGGCCACCCCCGAAGTCAGGCCCCCTTCCTATGCACCGCAAGTAACCCCCGAAGCCAAAACTCCATTCTACACTGCACAGGCCGTGTCCGAGGTCCAGCCTCTCTCCTACACCCCTCAGACCACTCCAGCCTGCTGGCCTTCCTATGGGACCTGCGGGGAAGGCTCTGGCGAAGACTCCCCACCTGTAACACTCTCCAGCCCCAAACACCTCAGGACTAAAGGGCTCCAAAAAAAGGCACCAGCTGGAACCTATATCCCAGATGGCCTTTCTCTGCAAGGGGTGACCTCCTTGGATATGGAGGACCCCCAAGAAGAAAATTTCTTCCACCAACCTGCAGGAGTTCACACGGACAGAGTACCTGACCCCAGTGTGCTACACGGAGGGGACCCAGGCACACCATCGTACTTAAAGGGCCAGCTTCCCCTCCTCTCCTCTGTCCAGATCGAGGGCCACCCGGTATCCCTCCCTTTGCACACTCCTTCCCTCCCATGTTCCCCCACAGACCAGGAACCAAGTCCCTGGGGCCTGCTGGAGTCCCTCGTGTGTCCCAAGGACGAGGGTCGCGTGCCTGAGATGGAGGCCCAGAGCCCAGGCTCTCAGGCCTCAGACCTGGAGCAGCCCACAGAACTGGACTCTCTCTTCAGAGGCCTGGCCCTGACCGTGCAGTGGGAGGCCTGAGCAGAGAACAGGGCAGGCCTGGGGCTCCCTCCCTGTCCCCACCCAAGCTCACATCGTTGGCCATCGCTCCGCCTCAGGGGAATTCCCTTGAAAGAACCAAAGGAAAGAGGGACCCGGGGCCCCTGCCACGGCTGAGCTATGGTTGGAGCAAAACGGCATGCTGAGGACTCCAGCCAGAGGGGTTCCGGGTACGCCTCATGTGCCGATGAGCTCTGCGGGGCAGGAGGGGACAGTCTGAGTGCCGGGCGTTAATGCAGGGAGACTTCACAGAGATCCAGCGCCCCAGCTCCTGAGATGCTGGACACAAAGTTCTCCACCTCACTCCCGGCCAGTTTCATAACCTAGTTCGACAGAGAGTGAGGTCTCTGCCTCCTCTGTGTTCCCCTGTCCTGAGAAACAGAGCCTGGAAAGGACGCCTCCCAGCCGGCTGGGCAGCACCAGAACAACCGCACTGCTGTCAAGGCCAGAGGCAGCACGACGGCAAGACGCCAGGGACGGGTGCGGCCTGGGGTTCAGTCCCGACCCAGCCGCTGTCGGAAATCACAGCATCTCAACTGTGCTTCTCTGCTAGAGGCTGTACCCCAGGTGAAACGCAGGTCAGCCGGGGGGAGAACACACGAGCCCTTTCTGCCGGCAGAAGCTGTGGACCCCTCCTGAGAGCAGGGTTCGTAAGGAAAGGGGGGCCACGTGGCCTCTGAAGTAGACACAACGAGAAGGAGCACACACTGTACGACTTTGAAAACTCAGCCTTGGGTTCAGCTCATCTGGGTTCCGATTTCACTTACCAGCTGTATGACTTCAAGCCAATGAATCACTGCTCGAAATCTCGGTTTCTTCATCTGTAAAATGGGGATGGTAACACCTACTTCACGGGGTTGTGGTGAGGATGACATTAATAATGTCTATAAAGTACTTAATAGTGCCTGGCACATGGGCAGTGCCCAATCAATGGTGGCTATGTCCGTTGTGATTTTTTGTAATTGGGCCGCACAGTGAGTAACCCACTCCCCCAATTCAGGGTGGCTTCACATGGGGGCTCTCTCGTGGGCTCGAATGATTCTCATTTTCTCAGAATTGCTCTAGGCCAGGCCACAGGGCCTGGACTGCCTGGGGGAGGTGGAGGGATGGCAGGGCCTTCTGGAAACAGGGTCCAAAGACAAATGGAGCCTTCTCCCTGAGGTTGCAGGGGGAAGTTGTTTGGGACAGGTGGTGATGTTTCCAGAAGATCTCCTCTCCCACAGCTCAGCAGAGGCAGTGCGGTGCTCGGTGCTCGGTGCTCAGTGCTCGGTGCTCAGTGCTCGGTGCTCAGTGCTCGGTGCTCGGTGCTCAGTGCTCGGTGCTCGCTCGCTTGCCCTTCTGCCCCCGTGGCTACTCCTCTGTCAGGAAGTGGCTCCTTGCTCACGCTCGCAGCGTGCTGGCACCCTTTGTTCCATTCGCCTCTCAGGTGACCCTAGGATCAGATAACCAAGGTCCAGAGAGAAGGGACCCAGGTAGGGGCGCCCCACGGAAGCCGGGAACTCACACCCGGCCTTTCTGTCCTCATCACGGGAAGGAGCTTCCCACACCAGTGTGGGTTCTCAGAGATGAGCCGGAGGGGCTGTGAGGAAGGGGGCCCCGATGGAGTCCTTAGGGGCCAGGACCTGTCATCACCCTGTTGTCCCAAAGCCTGTTCTGAACATTTCTGAGAAACAGGAACAAAGTCTGTGGCCTCTGCATGACCTTCCCGAGTATATGATGTTCTCCATTCTCTGTCCAGATGCGCTTCCCTCTTCTTCCTCACCCCTCCCCATACAGCACAGCTGGTGGTGTTCTTATCTGTTTGTCATTAATATTTAACATCTCTTCAGGGTCAGTGGTCTAGACCCAGTACCTCCATAACAGGGGGGTGAACCACCCGCCTGACCACCTCGTCCCGCTGTCTCACAGCTGCCACCGTGGCCCCCATGATTATTCCCCGCCCCCCACATGCAAACAAGGCTGCTTCCTGTCACTTGGGGTGAACTTGGCCAAAGGTTGACTATCTTCAATAATGAAAAACCACATAACAACCGGACTGTTCTCACCAGGTAAGTGGGACAGGGAGTCACAGAGATACTTTCTTTTTAAGGCCATAAAAGGGCTGTGAAGCTCGCTAAGCTCCTCGGGAGACAGACGGATGTCCCAACTCCTCCATGACTCTCTGAGGGCGGAGCTGAGTGCCGGAGGAGAGGGAGGAAGGGCTCTGAGCCCTGTGAGCCTCCGCAGGCTGCCTTGGCCCCACTGAGGGGCAGCCCCCAGGTCTGCATCTCCGGCCTCCCAAGCAGGCAGCCCAGGCCTGCAGAAGAGCTGGAAGCAACTAGAAGGCAAAGGTTCTGAGGCCCCCTGGAGCTGGGCATTGGCATCCGTGAGCGTCCTAGGCCTCGCCGGGAATCTGCATAGCCTGGCCCCACCTAGCCCGGCCAGGGAGTCTCCCCTGCAGAGCCCTGCCCCGCAGTAAACGGACAGGTGTGGCCAGGTAGCCGCACTAGGAGCAATAGGGAGGAGCTCAGCCTTGGCGCTGGGCAGTTGACTTCCTTGAGCGCTCATCCTCCTGGTAAACTGCCTTGATGCTTTGTACTATCGATATTTTGCAAGGGAAGAAAATGTGGCTCAGAGAGGTTACTTGCCCAAGCTGGTTTCCTAAACTTGCCTCATCCTGAGAATCCCCTAGGAGCATATTAAAAACGCAGCTGCCCCAGCCCCACCCAGACCTGCTAAATCCGCGGGTCCTGGGGAATCTTTCTAATAAGCACCTTTGGTGATGCCGCTCAGGCAGGTGGAGGAAACAAGGTCCTCACACCAACAGTTTCCCTGTGCATAGCTTCAGATCACCTCCCACGAGTCACCCTTATTCCAGCCCCTGGACAGGGTGGGGGGCAGGGGGGCGGGGCAAGGCCACTTGGGTGGTATTTCCACCTGCAATGTCCACAGAGCTCTGGCCTGCCAGCCCCCGGCCCCAGGCACATACAGGGGTTGCCTGAGTTCCCGCCCAGAGGATAGGGCCCAGGGGACTGGAGCTCCTCCGGGGTCCCAGAGGCTCTATCCCTCTGTGCCCCTCCCAGGCCTGAGCATCAGCCTGAATGAGGAGGCTAGGACCACGTGTCACCGACAAGCCTGGTCCCCTGTTGCTGTCCCCACCCTCCGTTCCAGAAAATGAGACAGAAATGATCAGCGAAGGTAGGAACGACCTCACCTGCTGTGGCTGGTGAGTCCTGGCCCTGAGACCCTATCCCCCACGCTCAGCCCCTGGGCTGCTTGAGCCCGTTTCCCTTTCCCACTCTCAGGAGGAAGTGGCATAAGGAAGACACATTTTGACCTGTAAGTATGAGGTGAACAGTCAGCGGAATTAACTGAGTGGGGAGAGGGACAGAGGGAGGGAGCCGAGAGAAGCAGGGAGAAAGGAAGGCTGCTGTCTGAAATAGTGGCGGGGAAGTTCAGGGTGTTGGGTACGTGAATTTAAATAACTGTCCTGATGTTCATACATCCAGGGAAGGCAATACAAGGGTGAAGAAGGGAAGGAAAGGGTAGAAATAAGGAAATGTTGAGGGTACTGGCCGTGATGAGCAGGGTAACGTACCAGGCCGTTTATGCATTTTAACCTCATTTGAATCTCGCAACCATTCTGCAAGATAGGTATTCATTCGTTCATTCATTCATTCTTCAACAAGCATATATCTAGGAGCTAGTTGTATGCTGGGCACGGTTCTCGGGGCTAGGCATACAGTGAACGAGATAGACAGGCGAGCTTCCTATTGTTCTAGAACTTACCTCCAACTCACCAGTAAAGAAACTAAGTTGGCCCAGAGAGGAGGCCGGGGTCCCTCCATTCGTGAGCACAGAGGCCAGAGGCTGGGATTTTAAACCGAGGTTTGTATAGTCCCTAGTCTCCCCTCTGCTCAGCCTCATGAGCTGCGGTGTCGGCTATGTGCACTTTAAGTTACATCCGGAGCTCCCCGAGGCAAAGCCCCAGTGAGGAGTGAAGGCATCACTGGGGTGAATGGGAATCCCACACACAGGAGGGTAGGCTCTCAGCATTTCTCGTGCCCTGCCAGTGGAGTTCTCAGCTAGCGAGTGTCTGCAGAGGGCCAGGCAATCGGGGGCAGGCTTCACATTCCCTAATCGAATCTTCTCAATCTCACTGCAAGGCCAGCATCATTGAGCCCACTGTACAGATAACAGAGGCAGAATGGTGGAGTGACTTACCCAAGGTCCTACAGCAAGTAAGTGGTGGTCCCTCCACCAGGCTGTCTTGGGGAGAAGGGGGTTACAGGACCAGTTTAAATGTCTGTCTGCTGCTGGGTTGGAAGCCCACACCACCCAGCTGTATAGACAGATCCACACTCACATCTCACGGAGAATGTGTATACATGTGGGTCTTGGAAAGTCCTGAGGTTGGCTCAATGCAAGATGAAAGAGGGCCACCGAATGTTCTCCCCAAAAGATGCTTTTAACACTGCCGCCAGGAAGGAAGGGGGAGAAGCAGGAAAGCTTGGAAAGGGGGTTTCAAATAGGGCAGGAGATTAAGATTTTAGCTGAAGAGCTCACTTGCATTCTTTCTCTCTCCCTCTCCCTCCCTCTCTTTCTCTCTCTCTCTCTTTCTCCCTCTCTCTCTTTCTCCCTCTCTTTCTCTCTCCACCTCCCTCTCTCTCTCTCTCTTTCTCTCCCTCTTTCTCGAGAGTTGTCCCCGAGGCACTAGGAAGAGTGACAGGCACGGTGTTGCTGGCCCCCTGAGGCCCCAGGAGGAGGCCAGGGAGGGGAGCTGTGCTCTCTGGACCAGCGCTGGCACCCCCTTCCTCAAACCTGCTCAGCCCTGAGACCTGGCTCAGGTGCACCATCCTGATCGCCCCCCCCCACCCCGTAACTGCCTGTCTCTCCACCTAAACTAAGCCTTCCTCCACACCGTGGGTGCTGTGCCCTCCTGCCGGCAAAGGGTGGGTGTGGCTGACCGTGGGGGGAAGAACTGAGGTACGGAGGGGGTGTGGCAACGGCTGCGGAGACCGGGTGGCCACTCTGGAAGCCCGAGAAGTGCCCCCAGTGAAGGAAGAGGTAGCCTCCCCCCTCTCCTGCCCGGGCCACAGCCCCTGCACTCGCAGGGCCTGGCACGGCAAACAAGCTGCTTCCATCCTGGCCGGTGATGTTGGGCAAGCAGGGGACGCTCGCTTTAGGTCACATTCCTTCCGCTGTCTTCACGCAGTGTCCAGTCTCACAGGTCCACTGGTCACATGGGGATCCGATCAGAGACGCTGGGTGTCTTCTCCAAGACACCCGTCAGAAGCCCAGCAGCAGGGAGAGCCACCCCGTACCCGCTTCCGCTACAACCAGACCTGAGCCGTTGCCTTCCTTCTTCAGTGGGGGGTGGGGGTGGGGTCTAGAACTGGGCAGAAGGGATCACGCTGAGGGAAGGAGCAGGGTGCAGAGGCTGGGGTGGGGGCGGGGACGGCTCCCCCTGTTGCTGCCGCCTGAGCTGAGGCTGGCCTGACAGGACAGCCCCTCCTCTCTGCCCCCCCCCCATAGTTCCCATCCATTGTCATCAACTGTCTCAGCGCTGCTATATTTAAGGCCCTGCAAGCTCCAGGATCACATTCTTCTCCCAGTCCCTGCCGAGCCCAGGGCAAGAAGAAACCAAGGTCCCGCTCATCCTCTGGAATCTTCTCCCCAGAGACATCTAAGTGGGCACAGCTGCTTCTGTGAGTCACCTCCAGGGATCGGGGTGGGGAGGGACACCTTCAGAAAGTGAGACCCTCTGTTTTCCATTAGGAAATGGGGTGTGTGTGTGTGTGTGTGTGGGTGTGTGTGTGTGTGTGTGTGTTGGGAAAGGAGCCTGGGGGATTTGGAAAAAGAAAGTACACACATGCTTAGGCAGCACCCCTGAGTGACAATGGGAGGGGATTCTGGCGACCCTTGCCCCCCTCACCGTTCTGTGGGGCTGTCGGTCATCTGCGCTGAGCCCTCTGTGACATGAAAGCCGCTTGAGAGCCGATCAGGGATGCCCGCAAAGTGCAAGGGCCCAGGGTGAGCTGGCAGGCCCGGAGGAGCTGAAGCAATGCTGGCGGAGGCCTGCTTGGCCCACCGGGCAGGCGGGGAAAGGGAGGAAGCCCTCAAGGCCTGAATCTCAGGGCCAGGAGGGCACACATCCAGCCCGGGCTCACTGGCAGGAAACCGAGGCCTGGAGAGGGAAGAGGTGGCCCCAGCCGCTCCATGGCAGGGTCAGAATTCTGGATTCAGAAGCCGGTGGAGCACGGCCGGCCTCTGGGACCCAGCCTTCTGCCATCGGGCTCTGCCAGTCACTCAGCTGCTGTGCCCTCCTCTTTCCCTCCTGAGGAAGGGGAGAGGCCTCCTTGCCCCTGGTCTCTGGGGCTGCCCGTCAGAGGGCCTGGTGGGAAAGCAGACCGGGGCTTGGGAGAAAAGGGGAGGCCATGCCGCAGGACCTGTGGCCCAGGCCTTGTACCCCCGGGAAAGGGCAGGGGGACAGGTCCCACTGCGGTCCACACCCCGGCGACCCCTCCCCGCCGGGCATACGTGGCGCTGCCCTCCCATGGCTGCTTAATCCCAAGCTTCAGTCAGTGCTTTAAAAAGAATTGATGGCTCATCTACTAAAGCTGGGGGCGTCTGGTTGCGGGAGGCCCAGGAGGTCAGGGATGGGTGCCAGTCACCGCCCTCCACCCCCACCCCCCCACCATGGTGCTAATCAGGAACAGAGCATCCGGGGAAGGGAGCCAGCAGCTGACGCCAGGGAACGCTCCTCAGCTGCTGGGGCCAGGGCCACGGTGTCCCAGGAAAGCTGGGGGGAGGGGGCCTCCCTGTCTAGGCTGGTACCCGGAGCTCTCCTCTGGGGCTGTGAGGAAGAAGACACAGAATGAGCATGTGCCGGTCATTCTCTGGGTGCAAGCAGACGCTGTTCCTCAGGAGGGGCCAGATGGGAAGCCCAAGGTGTGACTGTCGTCTTACGTTCAGCTCAGGTCATCTGTGAGAGGCCAAGGAGGTTTGGGGGCAGCCTTTGGTGCTAACACTCGGCAGCAATCCCGACACTGAAAGGGAGCACGCTTGCAGGAACTAGTGGGGGCAAACGCCCTCTATGATTGCCCCGCAGCCCCCTGAGCCCCCAACACCCCACAACAGGCCCACCAGGCCAAGGTGCTCTGATGAGGCCAGCGGGCCCCTCTCCCACAGTATGGACTTAGAGCAACGGTCCTTCAGGTGCCGTGTGCACACCCAGGTCACACTACGACACGCACACAGTTGTTCCACACTGCTGCCAGGAGGACCTTCAGAGAGGCTGGGCCGGGGACGACATCGGGTCTAAGCCCCGCAAGGACCCTCCCGGGTCAGAGGCCTGCCCCCCAGAACGCCCACCTGAAGGAGCTGTGGAAGCCCCTCCAGGGATTCTGCTGAGTGTCCCGGAGCCTCAGCATCAGAGGGGCCCTCAGAACCCAGCGGCGACAGCAAGGCCCAGATCGGGGAAGGAACTTTGTGTGAGAACCCACACCGGCTTGCTCCTAGGCTTCCCGCTGTCCCTGCCTGGTTCTCCATACCTGTGGATTTGCTCCCCAATCCCTGAGGCTCCCCCACACCAACTGAATCCAGCCCTGACTGGGCACCACCTGTGGCCCAGACCTGAGCCTCGGGAATACAAAGGGGGATCGCTCTGTTGTGATCCCCTTATGAGAAGAAAGGCCATGGGGCGGGCCGACTGTGTGCCCAGCCATAGTCAAGGCCTGGCCTTATCTATGTGTCATAGATAACAAGAGAGCTCAGAGTTGGGGGCCACTCATGGTCCCACCCCAACCAGCTGGGTGACCTTGGGCAAGCACTTGCCCTCCTCATCAGTAAAATAGAATGATAACAGGGAGGGCACAAGGTAAAGACTCACTGTTGTTACTTTTAATTCATTTATCATCTTGTTGGAGAGTGAAGATGTACAAATATGAAATAATTACCTAGGAGGAGGCATTTTCTGAATCAGAGCTAGACTGTGGAGTGCTGACAGAAAAGCATAAAAAGGATTAAAGGAGGGAAAATTCTAGGTGGCCGATAGTTTTTCGACGGGGTTACTTAGAAAAAGCATGTTAATGTCTAACACTTCCAGGGCACTTCCTATGCTCCAAGCACTCTTCTAACCTTGACAACCACCCTGGAAAGCCAGTAGACCCATTTTACAGATGAGGAAACTAAGTCACAGTGTCTCATCCAAGGGCACACACTTGTAAGCTGGACTAAGAAAGGGGACCACGCCCAGAGTCTTCGCGCCCAACCATTGAGCTAACTGGAGCGATCTCGGCTTGGCCTGAGTGGGGCTAAGCAGGCCAGAACGAGGGAAAGTTTCCCCCAGAGCAGCAACCAGGGCAGGCAAAGTCTCAGAGGTAGGGCTGCGTGGGCATGGGCAGGCGTGAGAACGTCCGCCCATCTTGAGTCAGAGCAGCCCTCGGACACCAGCGTTGGGTTGCTCATCGCCTGAGAAGCGGAGGCCCGGAGAAGGGAAGGCTTCGCCCAGGTCACGGGCAAGGTGAGGGCAGAGCTGCTCCCGATGTGCGGCTGCACTCACGCAGCTGTAGAGTGCGTTAGCCAGGCTCCGAGTGCGAAGCCTGCCTCTGTCCCGTTGGCCAGGTCCCTGCCCCACCCCGGCCTCCATGCTCCTGTCTGCCCCCTGGAGAGAGAACCCCCACCCCACAAATCTCCCAGGGATGCCGGGAGGACCCCATGGGGAAGGGATGGGCAGATGCCTGGTAGAATGACCATGCCCCTTGTTTGGCAGGTTGTTGCTCTCGCAGCCATGACTCTGCCCCACAGCCCTGGAAATGTGGGGGAGCCCCGGCCCCCCCAGGCCGTGGAGGTCCACCGGCTGGAACACCGCCAGGAGGAGGAGCACAAGGAGGAGCGGCAGCACAGCCTGCACATGGGTTCCTCAGTGCGGAGGCGGACCTTCCGCAGCAGGTGGGATCATCGGGGACCCCCGCCCCGGCCACTGCCCTCTCCCCCTCCCCCCAGTCTGAGGGGGGAGGCATAGCCTGCTTCTGAGGTAAGAGGCACAACACTGTCCTCTGGAGACCCTTCTTTCTGGAGAACCGGTCTGAGGGGGGAGGCACAGCCCCGCTTTGTAGAGATCCCAGTCTGAGGGGGGAGGCACAGCCCCGCCAGCTAGTGTCCTGAGATGGGTAGGTCGGTGCTGCCTTAATCTCAGGGACCCCCGGGCCAGATCCCCAGGCAATCCCGCAGGAACCATTAACTCCCTTTTCCCGGAGCAGTGAGGAAGAGTATCAGTTCAGCGCGGCAGACTACGCCCTCGCAGCAGCCCTGGCTCTGACCGCCTCCTCAGAGACATCTTGGTAAGTCGGGTGACCTTTTCAGACAGCGCTGGGCTGAGAAAGGGCCATCCTGTCCAGTCCCCTGCCTCTACTAGGCTCCCACACTGGACTGACAGAATCTGCCCCAAGTTACACATCTAGCACAAGGGCCCAAACCTCTCTCTGGATGGGTCCCCAGGCAGTAGTGAGGGACCATCCCCAAGGGAGAGGGTGGGGGGTCCACACTCCACCGCAGGGCTTCTTCACCAGAGAGCAGCGGGAGGCCGCGTCCTGGGTTAGAAGGCCTGGGTCCTGGTCCTGGCCAGCTTGAAGCAAGTCCCTCCCTGGAAAATAGGGGGACTGTTCCGTCCACTTGGTCATCATGAAGACAAGAGGAACAAAGATTTGTGAAAGGGCCTTGGGAACTCTGTCCATAGTACTTACCATGCACCAACTCTAAACAGGGCCCATTCGGGTATTTTGGAGGCAAGAGAGGATTAAAAGCTGCTCTTGTCCTCAAGAACCTTGAAGTACAGCTAGTAGTGCTGGCTTGGGGGAGGCCGGGTGACCCTGGCTGGGGGGCCCCCATGAACCGTGGGCCCCTGGCCTCTGCCACGCAGGGAGTCCCAGCTGAGGCGCCAGACCTCTGCCGTGGAGCTGGAGGAGCGAGGGCAGAAGCGAGTGGGCTTTGGCAATGACTGGGAGAGGACAGAGATCGCCTTCCTGCGGACCCAGTGGCTGCTGCGCCAGAGACGCGACCAGAAGGCGCTGAGGCGGCGGGTGAGGGGGTCTGGGGATCTGCCCCCCATCACAGGCCGCCCACCCCACCTGCCTTCTTCTCAAGAGGCAGCTGGACCTCTGGGAAAGAATCCANTCACAGGCCGCCCACCCCACCTGCCTTCTTCTCAAGAGGCAGCTGGACCTCCGGGAAAGAATCCAGACCCTGGTCTTGGACAGGGTCTAAATGCGGGTGTCCCCTCCCTCCAGCTGTGTGACCTTGGGCAAGCAGCTTACCCTTCCTGAGCCTCGGTTCTCTCATCTGGAAAACAGATGTGTGTAGCAACAACTCTCGGGGCNAGACCCTGGTCTTGGACAGGGTCTAAATGCGGGTGTCCCCTCCCTCCAGCTGTGTGACCTTGGGCAAGCAGCCTACCCTTCCTGAGCCTCGGTTCTCTCATCTGGAAAACAGATGTGTGTAGCAACAACCCTCGGGGTACGAGGTGGGGATTAAGCCAGATCGCACTTATAAAGTGACCTTCCCAGAAGAGCCTCAGGAAACACCATTCCTGACAAACGTCGGATCTGAAGCCCCCTCCGTGCCCCCTCCCTGGGGCAGGAGAGCATAGGTCACACTCACATGGGCTTTCTCAGTGCCCGTGATTTTTCACATGCTAACTCATTCAATCCTCACCACAACCCCACAGGAAGGTGGGGGAATATTATTATCATCCCCATTTTACAGATCAGGAGACTGAAGACTTGTCTGTGGTCTCACAGATAGGAAGGGGCAGAATCTGGCCTTGCCCCCAGGCCAGCTGTTCCAAAGCCCGTGCCCTGCCCTCTGTGCCGCCTCGCTGTTCAGCTGGGGAGAAGGGGGCCTCCAGCCCATGCAGGTCTTACTCCAGAGCCTGAGTGTCGGGGACCAGTGACAGCAAAGATGGGGAGATGTGATCCCCTGGCTCATGGGAGTCACAGATCCCCTCCCGCCTCCAGATGGAGGAGAAGGTCCGCGAGGCCAAGGAGCTGAGGGAGCTGTGTTCCGGCCGGGGCCCCTGGTTCTGGATCCCACTGCGCTCCCACGCCGTCTGGGAGCACGCCACAGTCCTGCTGACCTGTACTGTCCTGGCCTCGCCTCCACCGCAGGTCACCTGGTAAGCCCCTGGGGCAGGAGAGGAGGGGTCCTCACTCCGTCTCCACGCTCTGAGCCTCCAGGGCTGAAGGAGTGTGAGTTCTTTACAGCCCAGCACCTCCCTTCTAGGAGCCCACGGCCCCCCCGCAGAAGTTCTTGCCGCCTTAGAGAAGCTGCTCCCCGACAGACCCTGAGCTCTGCCCGCCCCCCAGAGAGCAGCAGCTGCTGCAAGCCTCAGGCGGAGTTATTCTTAGCCTCCTCCCGGCCAGCCTGGGGCAGGAAGACGGGGCCACTGGGGAGCCAGCCCTTGTAAAAATATGATTCTGGTGGCAGAAGGCAGCTGTTCTGAGCTGGGCGTCTCTGGGGTTGGAAGATGAGGGTGGGAGGCAGGGGTTGGGGGCAGAGGAGCAGGACGGGACGGGGGAGGGCAGGGGTCCCCCAGGGAGGAACTCAGACCTGGAGTGGGAGCCCTGTGTCCAGACCCAGCTCTCTCCACTAACGCAGTGTGTGGCTCCAGCCACGCCTCAGCCTCTCTGGTCCTGCTTCAGTTTTCCTGTTCTGTAAAATGGGTTGAAGGCCTCCTGCCCAGCCTGCAAGTGGCGAGGATTTGATGCCACAACTATGTGGAAGCCTCAGAGCTTGAAAGATGCTGAGAAAGTAGGAGACACCATTCCCGGGAGTGTAACCGTAGCAGAAGTCTAGGCCTTGGTGGCCGAGGGGACGGCAGGGGAGGGGAGGGGAGGCGGCAGGTGTCTCCTGTATGGGCACGCTGGAGGTGGGGGTGGGCATGGCAGCCTCGGGGCTCTCAGTCCTACCAGAGGGAGGCCGGTCATTCATGCAGCTGAGCCACTGTGTACGGAGCTCCTCCTGGGTCTTAGGCCTGGGGTCAGGCATGCTTGGGGACAGAGGTGTAATCTGCCCCAGGCCCAGACTCACACACTGAGGCATAGACATGAACCAGACACAATCTCCCCTCAAAGAACTCTCAGCCCAGAAGAGAAATATCAATGTAGAGAGAGGGACATTCAGGGGTGCCATTTGGAACACAGGAGTAAAGACGAAGACAGTGAAGTGGCTGCCTCCCCCTGAAGGATCCAGGAAGGCTTCTCAGAGGAGGCGACACATAAGCCAGGTCTTGAGGGTGGAATAGACCGTGGTCTAGTGGGAGAGAGAGGATAAGCACACAAATGACCAAGGTCACAAAGGAAAAAGCAACATCTTGTACTTGAACCCACTTTTACTGACCCACCACTTTCTTCTCATTTGAGCCCTGGGGCCACCCATGGCTCAGAGAGGGAGTGTGACTTGTCTAAGGTCACACAGCCAGTTTGAGTCCGAATTCAAACTGGGGTCTCTTGCCTCCCAGCCATAGGTGTTTCTACTGGCCTAGAGAGTAGGAAAGTGATCACTGGGGTTCTTGTTCTTCCTTGAGGCACACGTAATGCTTCAGAAGTCAGAGACGTAGAAAGCACTTAGGCCAGGAGCAATCAAGAGAGGCATCAAGGTTGCTGGCGTCGGGGCTCGTCATTGCCAGATGACATTTATTCACGAAAGTGTGCCAGGAGCTGGGATTTGTGCTGGGCGCTGGATCTCTGTGGGGACCGAGGCAGTCCCTGCCTGCAAGTGGCTGGTCAGGTAGGAGGACCTGCTCCTGCCAGCTGGCCTGGGCTGAGGGGGGGGTCAGTACCTCAGCTGTCCCGCCTGGCAGCCAAGCCCTGCCCTGCCCTGCCCTGCCCTGGCACTGAGGCCCACATCTAAGGCATTCCGGGGGAGCCTCTCAGGAAAGGGACTCCTGTCCCCCCGGCCAGCAATATTGCCACAACAGGGAGCTGAGCATGGTAAGGGGTGGAAGCAAGGCCAGGCCCACCTCCAGCAGTGGTGGCCCCCAGTGCTCCTGGTTTCGGGGATCTGGTTTTCCATCATCGATCACTTTGGGCAGGGCCACACACTGTCCGGGGATTGGCCTCCAGGGCTCTGTCCAGGTCCTGGCCGACACCCTCCCCCAGGTCAAGAGGAAGATCCCGGAGCACCCAGGCTTGTCAGGCGAGTACATTCATTCAGCAATTATTGAGCACTTCCTGAATGCAGGGGCAACAACAGGACAAGTTAGGCAAGGCCCAGTCTGGCCACGTTTACGCTGCAGAGGTGGGCCCTGATACTGGAATCAGTCTCCCAGGCCCAGCAGCCTTAAAAAGTAAAATCCAATACAGAAAGATATGAAGAAAAAACATTTAGATAAATAATA